>NC_092739.1:166606790-166692463 GCF_047496795.1 Chiloscyllium punctatum
ATGTATGTCTGTGGGTGTGTGTTTGTATCACTGATTGTGTGTGGTGTGAGTGTGTGTCTGTGGTTGTGTGTTTGTATCTCTAATTGTGAGGGGTGTGAGTGAGTGAGTGTCTGTGGGTGTGTGTTTGTATCTCTGATTATGTGGGGTGTGAGTGTGTGTGTTGGTGTGTGTTTGTATCTCTGATTGTGGGAGGTGTGAGTGGGTGTGTGTTTGTATCTCTGATTGTGTGGGTGTGAGTGTGTGTGTCTGTGGGTGTGTGTTTGTATCTCTGATTGTGTGGGGTGTGAGTGTGTGTGTTGGTTTGTGTTTGTATCTCTGATTGTGTGGGGTGTGAGTGTGTGTCTGTGGGTGTGTGTTTGTATCTCTGATTGTGTGGGGTGTGAGTGTGTGTGTTGGTGTGTGTTTGTATCTCTGATTGTGTGGGGTGTGAGTGTGTGTGTGTGTGGGTGTGTGTTTGTCTCTCTGATTGTGTGGGGTGTGAGTGTGTGTGTGTGTGGGTGTGTGTTTGTCTCTCTGATTGTGTGGGGTGTGAGTGTGTGTGTGTGTGTGCGTGTCTGTATCTCTGATTTTAGGGGGTGTGAGTGTGTGTGTCTGTGGGTGTGTGTTTGTATCTCTGATTGTGTGGGTGTGAGTGTGTGTGTGTGGGTGCGTGTTTGTATCTCAGATTGTGGGGGGTGTGAGTGTGTGTGTCTGTGAGTGTGTGTTTGTATCTCTGATTGTGGGGGGTGTGAGTGTGTGTGTCTGTGGGTGTGTGTTTGTATCTCTGATTGTGTGGGGTGTGAGTGTGTGTGTCTGTGGGTGTGTATTTGTATCTCTGATTGTGTGGGGTGTGAGTGTGTATGTCTGTGGGTGTGTGTTTGTATCTCTGATTGTGTGGGGTGTGAGTGTGTATGTCTGTGGGTGTGTGTTTGTATCTCTGATTGTGTGGGGTGTGAGTGTGTGTGTCTGTGGGTGTGTGTTTGTATCTCTGATTGTGTGGGGTGTGAGTGTGTGTGTCTGTGGGTGTGTGCTTATATCTCTGATTGTGGGGGGTTGTGAGTGTGTGTGTCTGTGGGTGTGTGTTTGTATCTCTGATTGTGGGGGGTGTGTGTGTGTCTGTGGGTGTGCGTGTCTGTATCTCTAATTGTGGGGGGTGTGAGTGTGTGTGTCTGTGGGTGTGTGTTTGTATCTCTAATTGTGGGGGGAGTGAGTTTGTGTGGGTGTGTGTTTGTATCTCTGTGTGGGGTGTGAGTGTGTGTGTCTGTGGGTGTGTGCTTGTATCTCTGATTGTGGGGGGTTGTGAGTGTGCGTGCCTGTGGGTGAGTGTTTGTATCACTGATTGTGTGTGGTGTGAGTGAGTGTGTGTCTGTGGGTGTGTGTTTGTATCTCTGATTGTGGGGGGTGTGAGTGTGTGTGTGTGGGTGTGTGTTTGTATCTCTGATTGTGTGGGGTGTGAATGTGTGTGTGTTGGTGTGTGTTTGTATCTCTGATTGTGTGGGGTGTGAGTGTGTGTGTGTGTGGGTGTGTGTTTGTATCTCTGATTGTGTGGGTGTGAGTGAGTGTGTGTGTGGGTGTGTGTTTGTATCTCTGATTGTGTGGGGTGTGAGTGTGTGTGTGTGTGGGTGTGTGTTTGTATCTCTGATTGTGTGGGGTGTGAGTGTGTGTGTGTGTGGGTGTGTGTTTGTATCTCTGATTGTGTGGGGTGTGAGTGTGTGTGTGTGTGGGTGTGTGTTTGTATCTCTGATTGTGTGGGTGTGAGTGAGTGTGTGTCTGTGGGTGTGTGTTTGTATCTCTGATTGTGGGGGGTGTGAGTGTGTGTGTGTGTGGGTGTGTGTTTGTATCTCTGATTGTGTGGGGTGTGAGTGTGTGTGTCTGTGGGTGTGTGTTTGTATCTCTGATTGTGGGGGGTGTGAGTGTGTGTGTGTCTGTGGGTGTGTGTTTGTATCACTGATTGTGTGGGGTGTGAGTGTGTGTGTGTGTGTGTTTGTATCTCTGATTGTGGGGGTTGTGAGTGTGTGTGTCTGTGGGTGTGTGTTTGTACCTCTGATTGTGGGGGGTGTGAGTGTGTGTGTCTGTGGGTGTGTGTTTGTACCTCTGATTGTGTGGGTTGTGAGTGTGTGTGTGTGGGTGTGTGTCTGTATCTCTGATTGTGTGTGTGTGTGAGTGAGTGTGTGTCTGTGGGTGAGTATCTCTGATTGTGTGGGGTGTGGGTGTGTGTTTGTATCTCTGATTGTGTGGGGTGTGAGTGTGTGTGTGTGTGGGTGTGTGTTTGTATCTCTGATTGTGTGGGGTGTGAGTGTGTGTGTCTGTGGGTGTGTGTTTGTATCTCTGATTGTGTGTGGTGTGAGTGTGTATGTCTGTGGGTGTGTGATTGCATCTCTGATTGTGTGGGGTGTGAGTGTCTGTGTCTGTGGGTGTGTGTTTGTATCTCTGATTGTGTGGGGTGTGAGTGTGTGTGTCTGTGGGTGTGTGCTTGTATCTCTGATTGTGGGGGGTTGTGAGTGTGTGTGTCTGTGGGTGTGTGTTTGTATCTCTGATTGTGGGGGGTGTGTGTGTGTCTGTGGGTGTGTGTTTGTGCATGTGCGTGTCTGTATCTCTAATTGTGGGGGGTGTGAGTGTGTGTGTCTGTGGGTGTGTGTTTGTATCTCTGATTGTGGGGGGTGTGAGTGTGTGTGGGTGTGTGTTTGTATCTCTGATTGAGGGAGGTGTGAGTGTGTGTGTCTGTGGGTGTATGTTTGTATCTCTGATTGTGGGGGGTGTGAGTGTGCGTGCCTGTGGGTGAGTGTTTGTATCACTGATTGTGTGGGGGGGGTGAGTGTGTGTGCCTGTGGGTGTGTGTTTGTATCTCTGATTGTGTGAGTGTGTGTGTGTGTGTGTGGGTGTGTGTTTGTATCTCTAATTGTGTGGGGTGTGAGTGTGTGTCTGTGGGTGTGTGTTTGTATCCCTAATTGTGTGGGGTGTGAGTGTGTGTGGGTGTGTGTTTGTATCTCTGATTGTGTGGGGTGTGAGTGTGTGTGTGTGTGTGGGTGTGTGTTTGTATCTCTAATTGTGTGTGGTGTGAATGTGTGTGTCTGTGGGTGTGTGTTTGTATCTCTGATTGTGTGGGGTGTGAGTGAGTCTGTGTCTGTGGGTGTGTGTTTGTATCTCTGATTGTGTGGGGTGTGAGTGTGTGTGTTGGTGTGTGTTTGTATCTCTGATTGTGTGGGGTGTGAGTGTGTGTCTGTGGGTGTGTGTTTGTATCTCTGATTGTGTGGGTGTGAGTGTGTGTGTCTGTGGGTGTGTGTTTGTATCTCTGATTGTGGGGGGTGTGAGTGTGTGTGTGTGTGTGGGTGTGTGTTTGTATCTCTGATTGTGTGGGGTGTGAGTGTGTGTGTCTGTGGGTGTGTGCTTGTATCTCTGATTGTGGGGGGTTGTGAGTGTGTGTGTCTGTGGGTGTGTGTTTGTATCTCTGATTGTGGGGGGTGTGTTTGTGCATGTGCGTGTCTGTATCTCTAATTGTGGGGGGTGTGAGTGTGTGTGTCTGTGGGTGTGTGTTTGTATCTCTGATTGTGGGGGGTGCGAGTGTGTGTGGGTGTGTGTTTGTATCTCTGATTGTGGGGGGTGTGAGTGTGTGTGTCTGTGGGTGTGTGTTTGTATCTCTAATTGTGTGGGGTGTGAGTGTGTGTGCCTGTGGGCGAGTGTTTGTATCACTGATTGCGTGTGGCGTGAGTGTGTGTGTCTGTGGGTGTGTGTTTGTATCTCTGATTATGTGGGTGTGAGTGTGTGTCTGTGGGTGTGTGTTTGTACCTCTAATTGTGTGGGTGTGAGTGTGTGTCTGTGGGTGTGTGTTTGTATCTCTGATTGTGGGGGGTGTGAGTGTGTGTGGGTGTGTGTTTGTATCTCTAATTGTGTGTGGTGTGAATGTGTGTGTCTGTGGGTGTGTGTTTGTGTCTCTGATTGTGTGGGGTGTGAGTGAGTGTGTGTCTGTGGGTGTGTGTTTGTATCTCTGATTGTGTGGGGTGTGAGTGTGTGTGTTGGTGTGTGTTTGTATCTCTGATTGTGGGAGGTGTGAGTGTGTGTCTGTGGGTGTGTGTTTGTATCTCTGATTGTGTGGGTGTGAGTGTGTGTGTCTGTGGGTGTGTGTTTGTATCTCTGATTGTGGGGGGTGTGAGTGTGTGTGTGTCTGTGGGTGTGTGTTTGTATCTCTGATTGTGTGGGGTGTGAGTGTGTGTGTCTGTGGGTGTGTGTTTGTATCTCTGATTGTGTGGGGTTTGAGTGAGTGTGTGTCTGTGGGTGTGTGTTTGTATCTCTGATTGTGTGGGGTGTGAGTGTGTGTGTTGGTTTGTGTTTGTATCTCTGATTGTGTGGGGTGTGAGTGTGTGTCTGTGGGTGTGTGTTTGTCTCTCTGATTGTGTGGGGTGTGAGTGTGTGTGTGTGCGTGTCTGTATCTCTGATTTTGGGGGGTGTGAGTGTGTGTCGGTGGGTGTGTGTTTGTATCTCTGATTGTGTGGGTGTGAGTGTGTGTGTGTGGGTGCGTGTTTGTATCTCAGATTGTGGGGGGTGTGAGTGTGTGTGTCTGTGAGTGTGTGTTTGTATCTCTGATTGTGGGGGGTGTGAGTGTGTGTGTCTGCGGGTGTGTGTTTGTATCTCTGATTGTGTGGGGTGTGAGTTTGTGTGTCTGTGGGTGTGTATTTGTATCTCTGATTGTGTGGGGTGTGAGTGTGTATGTCTGTGGGTGTGTGTTTATATCTCTGATTGTGTGGGGTGTGAGTGTGTATGTCTGTGGGTGTGTGTTTGTATCTCTGATTGTGTGGGGTGTGAGTGTGTGTGTCTGTGGGTGTGTGTTTGTATCTCTGATTGTGTGGGGTGTGAGTGTGTGTGTGTGTGGGTGTGTGTTTGTATCTCTAATTGTGTGTGGTGTGAATGTGTGTGTCTGTGGGTGTGTGTTTGTATCTCTGATTGTGTGGGGTGTGAGTGAGTGTGTGTCCGTGGGTGTGTGTTTGTATCTCTGATTATGTGGGGTGTGAGTGTGTGTGTTGGTGTGTGTTTGTATCTCTGATTGTGGGAGGTGTGAGTGTGTGTCTGTGGGTGTGTGTTTGTATCTCTGATTGTGTGGGTGTGAGTGTGTGTGTCTGTGGGTGTGTGTTTGTATCTCTGATTGTGGGGGGTGTGAGTGTGTGTGTGTCTGTGGGTGTGTGTTTGTATCTCTGATTGTGTGGGGTGTGAGTGTGTGTGTCTGTGGGTGTGTGTTTGTATCTCTGATTGTGTGGGGTGTGAGTGAGTGTGTGTCCGTGGGTGTGTGTTTGTATCTCTGATTATGTGGGGTGTGAGTGTGTGTGTTGGTGTGTGTTTGTATCTCTGATTGTGGGAGGTGTGAGTGTGTGTCTGTGGGTGTGTGTTTGTATCTCTGATTGTGTGGGTGTGAGTGTGTGTGTCTGTGGGTGTGTGTTTGTATCTCTGATTGTGTGGGGTGTGAGTGAGTGTGTGTCTGTGGGTGTGTGTTTGTATCTCTGATTGTGTGGGGTGTGAGTGTGTGTGTTGGTTTGTGTTTGTATCTCTGATTGTGTGGGGTGTGAGTGTGTGTCTGTGGGTGTGTGTTTGTATCTCTGATTATGTGGGGTGTGAGTGTGTGTGTGTCTGTGGGTGTGTGTTTGTATCTCTGATTGTGTGGGGTGTGAGTGTGTGTGTCTGTGGGTGTGTGTTTGTATCTCTGATTGTGTGGGGTGTGAGTGAGTGTGTGTCCGTGGGTGTGTGTTTGTATCTCTGATTATGTGGGGTGTGAGTGTGTGTGTTGGTGTGTGTTTGTATCTCTGATTGTGGGAGGTGTGAGTGTGTGTCTGTGGGTGTGTGTTTGTATCTCTGATTGTGTGGGTGTGAGTGTGTGTGTCTGTGGGTGTGTGTTTGTATCTCTGATTGTGTGGGGTGTGAGTGAGTGTGTGTCTGTGGGTGTGTGTTTGTATCTCTGATTGTGTGGGGTGTGAGTGTGTGTGTTGGTTTGTGTTTGTATCTCTGATTGTGTGGGGTGTGAGTGTGTGTCTGTGGGTGTGTGTTTGTATCTCTGATTGTGTGGGGTGTGAGTGTGTGTGTTGGTGTGTGTTTGTATCTCTGATTGTGTGGGGTGTGAGTGTGTGTGTGTGTGGGTGTGTGTTTGTCTCTCTGATTGTGGGAGGTGTGAGTGTGTGTGTCTGTGGGTGTGTGTTTGTCTCTCTGATTGTGTGGGGTGTGAGTGTGTGTGTGTGTGCGTGTCTGTATCTCTGATTTTAGGGGGTGTGAGTGTGTGTGTCTGTGGGTGTGTGTTTGTCTCTCTGATTGTGGGGGGTGTGAGTGTGTGTGTCTGTGAGTGTGTGTTTGTATCTCTGATTGTGGGGGGTGTGAGTGTGTGTGTCTGTGGGTGTGTGTTTGTATCTCTGATTGTGTGGGGTGTGAGTGTGTGTGTCTGTGGGTGTGTATTTGTATCTCTGATTGTGTGGGGTGTGAGTGTGTGTGTCTGTGGGTGTGTATTTGTATCTCTGATTGTGTGGGGTGTGAGTGTGTATGTCTGTGGGTGTGTGTTTATATCTCTGATTGTGGGGGGTGTGAGTGTGTGTGTCTGTGAGTGTGTGTTTGTATCTCTGATTGTGGGGGGTGTGAGTGTGTGTGTCTGTGGGTGTGTGCTTATATCTCTGATTGTGGGGGGTTGTGAGTGTGTGTGTCTGTGGGTGTGTGTTTGTATCTCTGATTGTGGGGGGTGTGTGTGTGTCTGTGGGTGTGTATTTGTGCGTGTGCGTGTCTGTATCTCTAATTGTGGGGGGTGTGAGTGTGTGTGTCTGTGGGTGTGTGTTTGTATCTCTGATTGTGTGGGGTGTGAGTGAGTGTGTGTCCGTGGGTGTGTGTTTGTATCTCTGATTATGTGGGGTGTGAGTGTGTGTGTTGGTGTGTGTTTGTATCTCTGATTGTGGGAGGTGTGAGTGTGTGTCTGTGGGTGTGTGTTTGTATCTCTGATTGTGTGGGTGTGAGTGTGTGTGTCTGTGGGTGTGTGTTTGTATCTCTGATTGTGTGGGGTGTGAGTGAGTGTGTGTCTGTGGGTGTGTGTTTGTATCTCTGATTGTGTGGGGTGTGAGTGTGTGTGTTGGTTTGTGTTTGTATCTCTGATTGTGTGGGGTGTGAGTGTGTGTCTGTGGGTGTGTGTTTGTATCTCTGATTGTGTGGGGTGTGAGTGTGTGTGTTGGTGTGTGTTTGTATCTCTGATTGTGTGGGGTGTGAGTGTGTGTGTGTGTGGGTGTGTGTTTGTCTCTCTGATTGTGGGAGGTGTGAGTGTGTGTGTCTGTGGGTGTGTGTTTGTCTCTCTGATTGTGTGGGGTGTGAGTGTGTGTGTGTGTGCGTGTCTGTATCTCTGATTTTAGGGGGTGTGAGTGTGTGTGTCTGTGGGTGTGTGTTTGTCTCTCTGATTGTGGGGGGTGTGAGTGTGTGTGTCTGTGAGTGTGTGTTTGTATCTCTGATTGTGGGGGGTGTGAGTGTGTGTGTCTGTGGGTGTGTGTTTGTATCTCTGATTGTGTGGGGTGTGAGTGTGTGTGTCTGTGGGTGTGTATTTGTATCTCTGATTGTGTGGGGTGTGAGTGTGTGTGTCTGTGGGTGTGTATTTGTATCTCTGATTGTGTGGGGTGTGAGTGTGTATGTCTGTGGGTGTGTGTTTATATCTCTGATTGTGGGGGGTGTGAGTGTGTGTGTCTGTGAGTGTGTGTTTGTATCTCTGATTGTGGGGGGTGTGAGTGTGTGTGTCTGTGGGTGTGTGCTTATATCTCTGATTGTGGGGGGTTGTGAGTGTGTGTGTCTGTGGGTGTGTGTTTGTATCTCTGATTGTGGGGGGTGTGTGTGTGTCTGTGGGTGTGTATTTGTGCGTGTGCGTGTCTGTATCTCTAATTGTGGGGGGTGTGAGTGTGTGTGTCTGTGGGTGTGTGTTTGTATCTCTAATTGTGGGGGGAGTGAGTTTGTGTGGGTGTGTGTTTGTATCTCTGATTGTGTGGGGTGTGAGTGTGTGTGTCTGTGGGTGTGTGCTTGTATCTCTGATTGTGGGGGGTTGTGAGTGTGCGTGCCTGTGGGTGAGTGTTTGTATCACTGATTGTGTGTGGTGTGAGTGAGTGTGTGTCTGTGGGTGTGTGTTTGTATCTCTGATTGTGGGGGGTGTGAGTGTGTGTGTGTGGGTGTGTGTTTGTATCTCTGATTGTGTGGGGTGTGAATGTGTGTGTCTGTGGGTGTGTATTTGTATCTCTGATTGTGGGGGGTGTGAGTGTGTGTGTGTCTGTGGGTGTGTGTTTGTATCTCTGATTGTGTGGGGTGTGAGTGTGTGTGTCTGTGGGTGTGTATTTGTATCTCTGATTGTGTGGGGTGTGAGTGTGTTTGTCTGTGGGTGTGTGTTTGTATCTCTGATTGTGTGGGGTGTGAGTGTGTGTGTGGGCGTGTGTTTGTATCTCTGATTGTGTGGGGTGTGAGTGTGTGTGTCTGTGGGTGTGTGTTTGTATCTCTGATTGTGGGGGGTGTGAGTGTGTGTGTGTCTGTGGGTGTGTGTTTGTATCACTGATTGTGTGGGGTGTGAGTGTGTGTGTGTGTGTGTTTGTATCTCTGATTGTGGGGGGTGTGAGTTTGTGTGTCTGTGGGTGTGTATTTGTATCTCTGATTGTGTGGGGTGTGAGTGTGTATGTCTGTGGGTGTGTGTTTGTATCTCTGATTGTGTGGGGTGTGAGTGTGTATGTCTGTGGGTGTGTATTTGTATCTCTGATTGTGGGGGGTGTGAGTTTGTGTGTCTGTGGGTGTGTATTTGTATCTCTGATTGTGTGGGGTGTGAGTGTGTATGTCTGTGGGTGTGTGTTTATATCTCTGATTGTGTGGGGTGTGAGTGTGTATGTCTGTGGGTGTGTGTTTGTATCTCTGATTGTGTGGGGTGTGAGTGTGTGTGTCTGTGGGTGTGTGTTTGTATCTCTGATTGTGTGGGGTGTGAGTGTGTATGTCTGTGGGTGTGTATTTGTATCTCTGATTGTGGGGGGTTGTGAGTGTGTGTGTCCGTGGGTGTGTGTTTGTATCCCTAATTGTGGGGGGTGTGAGTGTGTGTGGGTGTGTGTTTGTATCTCTGATTGTGTGGGGTGTGAGTGTGTGTGTGTCTGTGAGTGTGTGTTTGTATCTCTGATTGTGTGGGGTGTGTGTGTGTGTGTGTCTGTGAGTGTGTGTTTGTATCTCTGATTGTGTGGGGTGTGAGTGAGTGTGTGTCTGTGGGTGTGTGTTTGTATCTCTGATTGTGGGGGGTGTGAGTGTGTGTCTGTGGGTGTGTGTTTGTATCTCTGATTGTGGGGGGTGTGAGTGTGTGTGTGTCTGTGGGTGTGTGTTTGTATCACTGATTGTGTGGGGTGTGAGTATGTGTGTGTGTGTGTTTGTATCTCTGATTGTGGGGGGTGTGAGTGTGTGTGTCTGTGGGTGTGTGTTTGTACCTCTGATTGTGGGGGGTGTGAGTGTGTGTGTCTGTGGGTGTGTGTTTGTATCTCTGATTGTGTGGGTGTGAGTGAGTGTGTGTCTGTGGGTGTGTGTTTGTACCTCTGATTGTGTGGGTTGTGAGTGTGTGTGTGTGGGTGTGTGTCTGTATCTCTGATTGTGTGTGTGTGTGAGTGAGTGTGTGTCTGTGGGTGTGTATCTCTGATTGTGTGGGGTGTGGGTGTGTGTTTGTATCTCTGATTGTGTGGGGTGTGAGTGTGTGTGTGTCTGTGAGTGTGTGTTTGTATCTCTGATTGTGTGGGGTGTGTGTGTGTGTGTGTCTGTGAGTGTGTGTTTGTATCTCTGATTGTGTGGGGTGTGAGTGTGTGTGTCTGTGGGTGTGTGTTTGTATCTCTGATTGTGTGGGTGTGAGTGTGTGTGTCTGTGGGTGTGTGTTTGTATCTCTAATTGTGGGGGTTGTGAGTGTGTGTGTGTCTGTGGGTGTGTGTTTGTATCTCTGATTGTGTGGGGTGTGAGTGTGTGTGTGTGGGTGTGTGTTTGTCTCTCTGATTGTGGGAGGTGTGAGTGTGTGTGTCTGTGGGTGTGTGTTTGTCTCTCTGATTGTGTGGGGTGTGAGTGTGTGTGTGTGTGCGTGTCTGTATCTCTGATTTTAGGGGGTGTGAGTGTGTGTGTCTGTGGGTGTGTGTTTGTCTCTCTGATTGTGGGGGGTGTGAGTGTGTGTGTCTGTGAGTGTGTGTTTGTATCTCTGATTGTGGGGGGTGTGAGTGTGTGTGTCTGTGGGTGTGTGTTTGTATCTCTGATTGTGTGGGGTGTGAGTGTGTGTGTCTGTGGGTGTGTATTTGTATCTCTGATTGTGTGGGGTGTGAGTGTGTCTGTCTGTGGGTGTGTATTTGTATCTCTGATTGTGTGGGGTGTGAGTGTGTATGTCTGTGGGTGTGTGTTTATATCTCTGATTGTGGGGGGTGTGAGTGTGTGTGTCTGTGAGTGTGTGTTTGTATCTCTGATTGTGGGGGGTGTGAGTGTGTGTGTCTGTGGGTGTGTGCTTATATCTCTGATTGTGGGGGGTTGTGAGTGTGTGTGTCTGTGGGTGTGTGTTTGTATCTCTGATTGTGGGGGGTGTGTGTGTGTCTGTGGGTGTGTATTTGTGCGTGTGCGTGTCTGTATCTCTAATTGTGGGGGGTGTGAGTGTGTGTGTCTGTGGGTGTGTGTTTGTATCTCTAATTGTGGGGGGAGTGAGTTTGTGTGGGTGTGTGTTTGTATCTCTGATTGTGTGGGGTGTGAGTGTGTGTGTCTGTGGGTGTGTGCTTGTATCTCTGATTGTGGGGGGTTGTGAGTGTGCGTGCCTGTGGGTGAGTGTTTGTATCACTGATTGTGTGTGGTGTGAGTGAGTGTGTGTCTGTGGGTGTGTGTTTGTATCTCTGATTGTGGGGGGTGTGAGTGTGTGTGTGTGGGTGTGTGTTTGTATCTCTGATTGTGTGGGGTGTGAATGTGTGTGTCTGTGGGTGTGTATTTGTATCTCTGATTGTGGGGGGTGTGAGTGTGTGTGTGTCTGTGGGTGTGTGTTTGTATCTCTGATTGTGTGGGGTGTGAGTGTGTGTGTCTGTGGGTGTGTATTTGTATCTCTGATTGTGTGGGGTGTGAGTGTGTTTGTCTGTGGGTGTGTGTTTGTATCTCTGATTGTGTGGGGTGTGAGTGTGTGTGTGGGCGTGTGTTTGTATCTCTGATTGTGTGGGGTGTGAGTGTGTGTGTCTGTGGGTGTGTGTTTGTATCTCTGATTGTGGGGGGTGTGAGTGTGTGTGTGTCTGTGGGTGTGTGTTTGTATCACTGATTGTGTGGGGTGTGAGTGTGTGTGTGTGTGTGTTTGTATCTCTGATTGTGGGGGGTGTGAGTTTGTGTGTCTGTGGGTGTGTATTTGTATCTCTGATTGTGTGGGGTGTGAGTGTGTATGTCTGTGGGTGTGTGTTTGTATCTCTGATTGTGTGGGGTGTGAGTGTGTATGTCTGTGGGTGTGTATTTGTATCTCTGATTGTGGGGGGTGTGAGTTTGTGTGTCTGTGGGTGTGTATTTGTATCTCTGATTGTGTGGGGTGTGAGTGTGTATGTCTGTGGGTGTGTGTTTATATCTCTGATTGTGTGGGGTGTGAGTGTGTATGTCTGTGGGTGTGTGTTTGTATCTCTGATTGTGTGGGGTGTGAGTGTGTGTGTCTGTGGGTGTGTGTTTGTATCTCTGATTGTGTGGGGTGTGAGTGTGTATGTCTGTGGGTGTGTATTTGTATCTCTGATTGTGGGGGGTTGTGAGTGTGTGTGTCCGTGGGTGTGTGTTTGTATCCCTAATTGTGGGGGGTGTGAGTGTGTGTGGGTGTGTGTTTGTATCTCTGATTGTGTGGGGTGTGAGTGTGTGTGTGTCTGTGAGTGTGTGTTTGTATCTCTGATTGTGTGGGGTGTGTGTGTGTGTGTGTCTGTGAGTGTGTGTTTGTATCTCTGATTGTGTGGGGTGTGAGTGAGTGTGTGTCTGTGGGTGTGTGTTTGTATCTCTGATTGTGGGGGGTGTGAGTGTGTGTCTGTGGGTGTGTGTTTGTATCTCTGATTGTGGGGGGTGTGAGTGTGTGTGTGTCTGTGGGTGTGTGTTTGTATCACTGATTGTGTGGGGTGTGAGTATGTGTGTGTGTGTGTTTGTATCTCTGATTGTGGGGGGTGTGAGTGTGTGTGTCTGTGGGTGTGTGTTTGTACCTCTGATTGTGGGGGGTGTGAGTGTGTGTGTCTGTGGGTGTGTGTTTGTATCTCTGATTGTGTGGGTGTGAGTGAGTGTGTGTCTGTGGGTGTGTGTTTGTACCTCTGATTGTGTGGGTTGTGAGTGTGTGTGTGTGGGTGTGTGTCTGTATCTCTGATTGTGTGTGTGTGTGAGTGAGTGTGTGTCTGTGGGTGTGTATCTCTGATTGTGTGGGGTGTGGGTGTGTGTTTGTATCTCTGATTGTGTGGGGTGTGAGTGTGTGTGTGTCTGTGAGTGTGTGTTTGTATCTCTGATTGTGTGGGGTGTGTGTGTGTGTGTGTCTGTGAGTGTGTGTTTGTATCTCTGATTGTGTGGGGTGTGAGTGTGTGTGTCTGTGGGTGTGTGTTTGTATCTCTGATTGTGTGGGTGTGAGTGTGTGTGTCTGTGGGTGTGTGTTTGTATCTCTAATTGTGGGGGTTGTGAGTGTGTGTGTGTCTGTGGGTGTGTGTTTGTATCTCTGATTGTGTGGGGTGTGAGTGTGTGTGTGTGGGTGTGTGTTTGTATCTCTAATTGTGGGGGTTGTGAGTGTATGTATGTCTGTGGGTGTGTGTTTGTATCACTGATTGTGTGTGGTGTGAGTGTGTGTCTGTGGTTGTGTGTTTGTATCTCTAATTGTGAGGGGTGTGAGTGAGTGAGTGTCTGTGGGTGTGTGTTTGTATCTCTGATTATGTGGGGTGTGAGTGTGTGTGTTGGTGTGTGTTTGTATCTCTGATTGTGGGAGGTGTGAGTGTGTGTGTCTGTGGGTGTGTGTTTGTATCTCTGATTGTGTGGGGTGTGAGTGTGTGTGTTGGTTTGTGTTTGTATCTCTGATTGTGTGGGGTGTGAGTGTGTGTCTGTGGGTGTGTGTTTGTATCTCTGATTGTGTGGGGTGTGAGTGTGTGTGTTGGTGTGTGTTTGTATCTCTGATTGTGTGGGGTGTGAGTGTGTGTGTGTGTGGGTGTGTGTTTGTCTCTCTGATTGTGGGAGGTGTGAGTGTGTGTGTCTGTGGGTGTGTGTTTGTCTCTCTGATTGTGTGGGGTGTGAGTGTGTGTGTGTGTGTGCGTGTCTGTATCTCTGATTTTAGGGGGTGTGAGTGTGTGTGTCTGTGGGTGTGTGTTTGTATCTCTGATTGTGTGGGTGTGAGTGTGTGTGTGTGGGTGCGTGTTTGTATCTCAGATTGTGGGGGGTGTGAGTGTGTGTGTCTGTGAGTGTGTGTTTGTATCTCTGATTGTGGGGGGTGTGAGTGTGTGTGTCTGTGGGTGTGTGTTTGTATCTCTGATTGTGTGGGGTGTGAGTGTGTGTGTCTGTGGGTGTGTATTTGTATCTCTGATTGTGTGGGGTGTGAGTGTGTATGTCTGTGGGTGTGTGTTTGTATCTCTGATTGTGTGGGGTGTGAGTGTGTGTGTCTGTGGGTGTGTGTTTGTATCTCTGATTGTGTGGGGTGTGAGTGTGTGTGTCTGTGGGTGTGTGCTTATATCTCTGATTGTGGGGGGTTGTGAGTGTGTGTGTCTGTGGGTGTGTGTTTGTATCTCTGATTGTGGGGGGTGTGTGTGTGTCTGTGGGTGTGTATTTGTGTGTGTGCGTGTCTGTATCTCTAATTGTGGGGGGTGTGAGTGTGTGTGTCTGTGGGTGTGTGTTTGTATCTCTAATTGTGGGGGGAGTGAGTTTGTGTGGGTGTGTGTTTGTATCTCTGTGTGGGGTGTGAGTGTGTTTGTCTGTGGGTGTGTGCTTGTATCTCTGATTGTGGGGGGTTGTGAGTGTGCGTGCCTGTGGGTGAGTGTTTGTATCACTGATTGTGTGTGGTGTGAGTGAGTGTGTGTCTGTGGGTGTGTGTTTGTATCTCTGATTGTGGGGGGTGTGAGTGTGTGTGTGTGGGTGTGTGTTTGTATCTCTGATTGTGTGGGGTGTGAATGTGTGTGTGTTGGTGTGTGTTTGTATCTCTGATTGTGTGGGGTGTGAGTGTGTGTGTGTGTGGGTGTGTGTTTGTATCTCTGATTGTGTGGGTGTGAGTGAGTGTGTGTGTGGGTGTGTGTTTGTATCTCTGATTGTGTGGGGTGTGAGTGTGTGTGTGTGTGGGTGTGTGTTTGTATCTCTGATTGTGTGGGGTGTGAGTGTGTGTGTGTGTGGGTGTGTGTTTGTATCTCTGATTGTGTGGGGTGTGAGTGTGTGTGTGTGTGGGTGTGTGTTTGTATCTCTGATTGTGTGGGTGTGAGTGAGTGTGTGTCTGTGGGTGTGTGTTTGTATCTCTGATTGTGGGGGGTGTGAGTGTGTGTGTGTGTGGGTGTGTGTTTGTATCTCTGATTGTGTGGGGTGTGAGTGTGTGTGTCTGTGGGTGTGTGTTTGTATCTCTGATTGTGGGGGGTGTGAGTGTGTGTGTGTATGTGGGTGTGTGTTTGTATCACTGATTGTGTGGGATGTGAGTGTGTGTGTGTGTGTGTTTGTATCTCTGATTGTGGGGGGTGTGAGTGTGTGTGTCTGTGGGTGTGTGTTTGTACCTCTGATTGTGGGGGGTGTGAGTGTGTGTGTCTGTGGGTGTGTGTTTGTACCTCTGATTGTGTGGGTTGTGAGTGTGTGTGTGTGGGTGTGTGTCTGTATCTCTGATTGTGTGTGTGTGTGAGTGAGTGTGTGTCTGTGGGTGTGTATCTCTGATTGTGTGGGGTGTGGGTGTGTGTTTGTATCTCTGATTGTGTGGGGTGTGAGTGTGTGTGTGTCTGTGAGTGTGTGTTTGTATCTCTGATTGTGTGGGGTGTGTGTGTGTGTGTCTGTGAGTGTGTGTTTGTATCTCTGATTGTGTGGGGTGTGAGTGTGTGTGTCTGTGGGTGTGTGTTTGTATCTCTGATTGTGTGGGTGTGAGTGTGTGTGTCTGTGGGTGTGTGTTTGTATCTCTAATTGTGGGGGTTATGAGTGTGTGTGTGTCTGTGGGTGTGTGTTTGTATCACTGATTGTGTGTGGTGTGAGTGTGTGTCTGTGGTTGTGTGTTTGTATCTCTAATTGTGAGGGGTGTGAGTGAGTGAGTGTCTGTGGGTGTGTGTTTGTATCTCTGATTGTGTGGGGTGTGAGTGTGTGTGTGTGTGAGTGTGTGTATCTCTGATTATGTGGGTGTGAGTGTGTGTCTGTGGGTGTGTGTTTGTACCTCTGATTGTGTGGGTGTGAGTGTGTGTCTGTGGATGTGTGTTTGTGTGTGCGTGCCTGTATCTCTAATTGTGGGGGTTGTGAGTGTGTGTGTGTGTGTGGGTGTGTGTTTGTATCTCTAATTGTGTGTGGTGTGAATGTGTGTGTCTGTGGGTGTGTGTTTGTATCTCTGATTGTGGGGGGTGTGAGTGAGTGTGTGTCTGTGGGTGTGTGTTTGTATCTCTGATTGTGTGGGGTGTGAGTGTGTGTGTTGGTGTGTGTTTGTATCTCTGATTGTGGGAGGTGTGAGTGTGTGTCTGTGGGTGTGTGTTTGTATCTCTGATTGTGTGGGTGTGAGTGTGTGTGTCTGTGGGTGTGTGTTTGTATCTCTGATTGTGGGGGGCGTGAGTGTGTGTGTGTCTGTGGGTGTGTGTTTGTATCTCTGATTGTGTGGGGTGTGAGTGTGTGTGTCTGTGGGTGTGTGTTTGTATCTCTGATTGTGTGGGGTGTGAGTGAGTGTGTGTCTGTGTGTTTGTATCTCTGATTGTGTGGGGTGTGAGTGTGTGTGTTGGTGTGTGTTTGTATCTCTGATTGTGTGGGGTGTGAGTGTGTGTCTGTGGGTGTGTGTTTGTATCTCTGATTGTGTGGGGTGTGAGTGTGTGTGTTGGTGTGTGTTTGTATCTCTGATTGTGTGGGGTGTGAGTGTGTGTGTGGGTGGGTGTGTGTTTGTCTCACTGATTGTGGGAGGTGTGAGTGTATGTGTGTGTGGGTGTGTGTTTGTCTCTCTGATTGTGTGGGGTGTGAGTGTGTGTGTGTGTGTGCGTGTCTGTATCTCTGATTTTGGGGGGTGTGAGTGTGTGTGTCTGTGGGTGTGTGTTTCTATCTCTGATTGTGTGGGTGTGAGTGTGTGTGTGTGGGTGCGTGTTTGTATCTCAGATTGTGGGGGGTGTGAGTGTGTGTGTCTGTGAGTGTGTGTTTGTATCTCTGATTGTGGGGGGTGTGAGTGTGTGTGTCTGTGGGTGTGTGTTTGTATCTCTGATTGTGTGGGGTGTGAGTGTGTGTGTCTGTGGGTGTGTATTTGTATCTCTGATTGTGTGGGGTGTGAGTGTGTATGTCTGTGGGTGTGTGTTTGTATCTCTGATTGTGTGGGGTGTGAGTGTGTGTGTCTGTGGGTGTGTGTTTGTATCTCAGATTGTGGGGGGTGTGAGTGTGTGTGTCTGTGAGTGTGTGTTTGTATCACTGATTGTGTGGGTGTGAGTGTGTGTGTCTGTGGGTGTGTGTTTGTATCTCTAATTGTGGGGGTTGTGAGTGTGTGTGTGTCTGTGGGTGTGTGTTTGTATCTCTGATTGTGTGGGGTGTGAGTGTGTGTGTGTGGGTGTGTGTTTGTATCTCTAATTGTGGGGGTTGTGAGTGTTTGTATGTCTGTGGGTGTGTGTTTGTATCACTGATTGTGTGTGGTGTGAGTGTGTGTCTGTGGTTGTGTGTTTGTATCTCTAATTGTGAGGGGTGTGAGTGAGTGTGTGTCTGTGGGTGTGTGTTTGTATCTCTGATTGTAGGGGGTGTGAGTGTGTGTGTCTGTGGGTGTGTGTTTGTATCTCTGATTGTGTGGGGTGTGAGTGTGTATGTCTGTGGGTGTGTGTTTGTATCTCTGATTGTGTGGGGTGTGAGTGTGTATGTCTGTGGGTGTGTGTTTGTATCTCTGATTGTGTGGGGTGTGAGTGTGTATGTCTGTGGGTGTGTGTTTGTATCTCTAATTGTGGGGGGAGTGAGTTTGTGTGGGTGTGTGTTTGTATCTCTGATTGTGTGGGGTGTGAGTGTGTGTGTCTGTGGGTGTGTGCTTGTATCTCTGATTGTGGGGGGTTGTGAGTGTGCGTGCCTGTGGGTGTGTGTTTGTATCTCTGATTGTGTGTGGTGTGAGTGAGTGTGTGTCTGTGGGTGTGTGTTTGTATCTCTGATTGTGGGAGGTGTGAGTGTGTGTGTGTGGGTGTGTGTTTGTATCTCTGATTGTGTGGGGTGTGAATGTGTGTGTGTTGGTGTGTGTTTGTATCTCTGATTGTGTGGGGTGTGAGTGTGTGTGTGTGTGGGTGTGTGTTTGTATCTCTGATTGTGTGGGTGTGAGTGAGTGTGTGTGTGGGTGTGTGTTTGTATCTCTGATTGTGTGGGGTGTGAGTGTGTGTGTGTGTGGGTGTGTGTTTGTATCTCTGATTGTGTGGGGTGTGAGTGTGTGTGTGTGTGTGGGTGTGTGTTTGTATCTCTGATTGTGTGGGGTGTGAGTGTGTGTGTGTGTGGGTGTGTGTTTGTATCTCTGATTTTGTGGGGTGTGAGTGTGTGTGTGTGTGTGGGTGTGTGTTTGTATCTCTGATTGTGGGGGGTGTGAGTGTGTGTGTCTGTGGGTGTGTGTTTGTATCTCTGATTGTGTGGGGTGTGAGTGTGTGTGTCTGTGGGTGTGTATTTGTATCTCTGATTGTGTGGGGTGTGAGTGTGTGTGTCTGTGGGTGTGTATTTGTATCTCTGATTGTGTGGGGTGTGAGTGTGTATGTCTGTGGGTGTGTGTTTATATCTCTGATTGTGGGGGGTGTGAGTGTGTGTGTCTGTGAGTGTGTGTTTGTATCTCTGATTGTGGGGGTGTGAGTGTGTGTGTCTGTGGGTGTGTGCTTATATCTCTGATTGTGGGGGGTTGTGAGTGTGTGTGTCTGTGGGTGTGTGTTTGTATCTCTGATTGTGGTGTGAGTGTGTGTGTCTGTGGGTGTGTGCTTATATCTCTGATTGTGGGGGGTTGTGAGTGTGTGTGTCTGTGGGTGTGTGTTTGTATCTCTGATTGTGGGGGGTGTGTGTGTGTCTGTGGGTGTGTATTTGTGCGTGTGCGTGTCTGTATCTCTAATTGTGGGGGGTGTGAGTGTGTGTGTCTGTGGGTGTGTGTTTGTATCTCTAATTGTGGGGGGAGTGAGTTTGTGTGGGTGTGTGTTTGTATCTCTGATTGTGTGGGGTGTGAGTGTGTGTGTCTGTGGGTGTGTGCTTGTATCTCTGATTGTGGGGGGTTGTGAGTGTGCGTGCCTGTGGGTGAGTGTTTGTATCACTGATTGTGTGTGGTGTGAGTGAGTGTGTGTCTGTGGGTGTGTGTTTGTATCTCTGATTGTGGGGGGTGTGAGTGTGTGTGTGTGGGTGTGTGTTTGTATCTCTGATTGTGTGGGGTGTGAATGTGTGTGTCTGTGGGTGTGTATTTGTATCTCTGATTGTGGGGGGTGTGAGTGTGTGTGTGTCTGTGGGTGTGTGTTTGTATCTCTGATTGTGTGGGGTGTGAGTGTGTGTGTCTGTGGGTGTGTATTTGTATCTCTGATTGTGTGGGGTGTGAGTGTGTTTGTCTGTGGGTGTGTGTTTGTATCTCTGATTGTGTGGGGTGTGAGTGTGTGTGTGGGCGTGTGTTTGTATCTCTGATTGTGTGGGGTGTGAGTGTGTGTGTCTGTGGGTGTGTGTTTGTATCTCTGATTGTGGGGGGTGTGAGTGTGTGTGTGTCTGTGGGTGTGTGTTTGTATCACTGATTGTGTGGGGTGTGAGTGTGTGTGTGTGTGTGTTTGTATCTCTGCTTGTGGGGGGTGTGAGTTTGTGTGTCTGTGGGTGTGTATTTGTATCTCTGATTGTGTGGGGTGTGAGTGTGTATGTCTGTGGGTGTGTGTTTGTATCTCTGATTGTGTGGGGTGTGAGTGTGTCTGTCTGTGGGTGTGTATTTGTATCTCTGATTGTGGGGGGTGTGAGTTTGTGTGTCTGTGGGTGTGTATTTGTATCTCTGATTGTGTGGGGTGTGAGTGTGTATGTCTGTGGGTGTGTGTTTATATCTCTGATTGTGTGGGGTGTGAGTGTGTATGTCTGTGGGTGTGTGTTTGGATCTCTGATTGTGTGGGGTGTGAGTGTGTGTGTCTGTGGGTGTGTGTTTGTATCTCTGATTGTGTGGGGTGTGAGTGTGTATGTCTGTGGGTGTGTATTTGTATCTCTGATTGTGGGGGGTTGTGAGTGTGTGTGTCCGTGGGTGTGTGTTTGTATCCCTAATTGTGGGGGGTGTGAGTGTGTGTGGGTGTGTGTTTGTATCTCTGATTGTGTGGGGTGTGAGTGTGTGTGTGTCTGTGAGTGTGTGTTTGTATCTCTGATTGTGTGGGGTGTGTGTGTGTGTGTGTCTGTGAGTGTGTGTTTGTATCTCTGATTGTGTGGGGTGTGAGTGAGTGTGTGTCTGTGGGTGTGTGTTTGTATCTCTGATTGTGGGGGGTGTGAGTGTGTGTCTGTGGGTGTGTGTTTGTATCTCTGATTGTGGGGGGTGTGAGTGTGTGTGTGTCTGTGGGTGTGTGTTTGTATCACTGATTGTGTGGGGTGTGAGTATGTGTGTGTGTGTGTTTGTATCTCTGATTGTGGGGGGTGTGAGTGTGTGTGTCTGTGGGTGTGTGTTTGTACCTCTGATTGTGGGGGGTGTGAGTGTGTGTGTCTGTGGGTGTGTGTTTGTATCTCTGATTGTGTGGGTGTGAGTGAGTGTGTGTCTGTGGGTGTGTGTTTGTACCTCTGATTGTGTGGGTTGTGAGTGTGTGTGTGTGGGTGTGTGTCTGTATCTCTGATTGTGTGTGTGTGTGAGTGAGTGTGTGTCTGTGGGTGTGTATCTCTGATTGTGTGGGGTGTGGGTGTGTGTTTGTATCTCTGATTGTGTGGGGTGTGAGTGTGTGTGTGTCTGTGAGTGTGTGTTTGTATCTCTGATTGTGTGGGGTGTGTGTGTGTGTGTGTCTGTGAGTGTGTGTTTGTATCTCTGATTGTGTGGGGTGTGAGTGTGTGTGTCTGTGGGTGTGTGTTTGTATCTCTGATTGTGTGGGTGTGAGTGTGTGTGTCTGTGGGTGTGTGTTTGTATCTCTAATTGTGGGGGTTGTGAGTGTGTGTGTGTCTGTGGGTGTGTGTTTGTATCTCTGATTGTGTGGGGTGTGAGTGTGTGTGTGTGGGTGTGTGTTTGTCTCTCTGATTGTGGGAGGTGTGAGTGTGTGTGTCTGTGGGTGTGTGTTTGTCTCTCTGATTGTGTGGGGTGTGAGTGTGTGTGTGTGTGCGTGTCTGTATCTCTGATTTTAGGGGGTGTGAGTGTGTGTGTCTGTGGGTGTGTGTTTGTCTCTCTGATTGTGGGGGGTGTGAGTGTGTGTGTCTGTGAGTGTGTGTTTGTATCTCTGATTGTGGGGGGTGTGAGTGTGTGTGTCTGTGGGTGTGTGTTTGTATCTCTGATTGTGTGGGGTGTGAGTGTGTGTGTCTGTGGGTGTGTATTTGTATCTCTGATTGTGTGGGGTGTGAGTGTGTGTGTCTGTGGGTGTGTATTTGTATCTCTGATTGTGTGGGGTGTGAGTGTGTATGTCTGTGGGTGTGTGTTTATATCTCTGATTGTGGGGGGTGTGAGTGTGTGTGTCTGTGGGTGTGTGCTTATATCTCTGATTGTGGGGGGTTGTGAGTGTGTGTGTCTGTGGGTGTGTGTTTGTATCTCTGATTGTGGGGGGTGTGTGTGTGTCTGTGGGTGTGTATTTGTGCGTGTGCGTGTCTGTATCTCTAATTGTGGGGGGTGTGAGTGTGTGTGTCTGTGGGTGTGTGTTTGTATCTCTAATTGTGGGGGGAGTGAGTTTGTGTGGGTGTGTGTTTGTATCTCTGATTGTGTGGGGTGTGAGTGTGTGTGTCTGTGGGTGTGTGCTTGTATCTCTGATTGTGGGGGGTTGTGAGTGTGCGTGCCTGTGGGTGAGTGTTTGTATCACTGATTGTGTGTGGTGTGAGTGAGTGTGTGTCTGTGGGTGTGTGTTTGTATCTCTGATTGTGGGGGGTGTGAGTGTGTGTGTGTGGGTGTGTGTTTGTATCTCCGATTGTGTGGGGTGTGAATGTGTGTGTCTGTGGGTGTGTATTTGTATCTCTGATTGTGGGGGGTGTGAGTGTGTGTGTGTCTGTGGGTGTGTGTTTGTATCTCTGATTGTGTGGGGTGTGAGTGTGTGTGTCTGTGGGTGTGTATTTGTATCTCTGATTGTGTGGGGTGTGAGTGTGTTTGTCTGTGGGTGTGTGTTTGTATCTCTGATTGTGTGGGGTGTGAGTGTGTGTGTGGGCGTGTGTTTGTATCTCTGATTGTGTGGGGTGTGAGTGTGTGTGTCTGTGGGTGTGTGTTTGTATCTCTGATTGTGGGGGGTGTGAGTGTGTGTGTGTCTGTGGGTGTGTGTTTGTATCACTGATTGTGTGGGGTGTGAGTGTGTGTGTGTGTGTGTTTGTATCTCTGATTGTGGGGGGTGTGAGTTTGTGTGTCTGTGGGTGTGTATTTGTATCTCTGATTGTGTGGGGTGTGAGTGTGTATGTCTGTGGGTGTGTGTTTGTATCTCTGATTGTGTGGGGTGTGAGTGTGTATGTCTGTGGGTGTGTATTTGTATCTCTGATTGTGGGGGGTGTGAGTTTGTGTGTCTGTGGGTGTGTATTTGTATCTCTGATTGTGTGGGGTGTGAGTGTGTATGTCTGTGGGTGTGTGTTTATATCTCTGATTGTGTGGGGTGTGAGTGTGTATGTCTGTGGGTGTGTGTTTGTATCTCTGATTGTGTGGGGTGTGAGTGTGTGTGTCTGTGGGTGTGTGTTTGTATCTCTGATTGTGTGGGGTGTGAGTGTGTATGTCTGTGGGTGTGTATTTGTATCTCTGATTGTGGGGGGTTGTGAGTGTGTGTGTCCGTGGGTGTGTGTTTGTATCCCTAATTGTGGGGGGTGTGAGTGTGTGTGGGTGTGTGTTTGTATCTCTGATTGTGTGGGGTGTGAGTGTGTGTGTGTCTGTGAGTGTGTGTTTGTATCTCTGATTGTGTGGGGTGTGTGTGTGTGTGTGTCTGTGAGTGTGTGTTTGTATCTCTGATTGTGTGGGGTGTGAGTGAGTGTGTGTCTGTGGGTGTGTGTTTGTATCTCTGATTGTGGGGGGTGTGAGTGTGTGTCTGTGGGTGTGTGTTTGTATCTCTGATTGTGGGGGGTGTGAGTGTGTGTGTGTCTGTGGGTGTGTGTTTGTATCACTGATTGTGTGGGGTGTGAGTATGTGTGTGTGTGTGTTTGTATCTCTGATTGTGGGGGGTGTGAGTGTGTGTGTCTGTGGGTGTGTGTTTGTACCTCTGATTGTGGGGGGTGTGAGTGTGTGTGTCTGTGGGTGTGTGTTTGTATCTCTGATTGTGTGGGTGTGAGTGAGTGTGTGTCTGTGGGTGTGTGTTTGTACCTCTGATTGTGTGGGTTGTGAGTGTGTGTGTGTGGGTGTGTGTCTGTATCTCTGATTGTGTGTGTGTGTGAGTGAGTGTGTGTCTGTGGGTGTGTATCTCTGATTGTGTGGGGTGTGGGTGTGTGTTTGTATCTCTGATTGTGTGGGGTGTGAGTGTGTGTGTGTCTGTGAGTGTGTGTTTGTATCTCTGATTGTGTGGGGTGTGTGTGTGTGTGTGTCTGTGAGTGTGTGTTTGTATCTCTGATTGTGTGGGGTGTGAGTGTGTGTGTCTGTGGGTGTGTGTTTGTATCTCTGATTGTGTGGGTGTGTGTTTGTATCTCTAATTGTGGGGGTTGTGAGTGTGTGTGTGTCTGTGGGTGTGTGTTTGTATCTCTGATTGTGTGGGGTGTGAGTGTGTGTGTGTGGGTGTGTGTTTGTATCTCTAATTGTGGGGGTTGTGAGTGTATGTATGTCTGTGGGTGTGTGTTTGTATCACTGATTGTGTGTGGTGTGAGTGTGTGTCTGTGGTTGTGTGTTTGTATCTCTAATTGTGAGGGGTGTGAGTGAGTGAGTGTCTGTGGGTGTGTGTTTGTATCTCTGATTATGTGGGGTGTGAGTGTGTGTGTTGGTGTGTGTTTGTATCTCTGATTGTGGGAGGTGTGAGTGTGTGTCTGTGGGTGTGTGTTTGTATCTCTGATTGTGCGGGTGTGAGTGTGTGTGTCTGTGGGTGTGTGTTTGTATCTCTGATTATGTGGGGTGTGAGTGTGTGTGTTGGTGTGTGTTTGTATCTCTGATTGTGTGGGGTGTGAGTGTGTGTGTGTGTGGGTGTGTGTTTGTCTCTCTGATTGTGGGAGGTGTGAGTGTGTGTGTCTGTGGGTGTGTGTTTGTCTCTCTGATTGTGTGGGGTGTGAGTGTGTGTGTGTGTGTGCGTGTCTGTATCTCTGATTTTAGGGGGTGTGAGTGTGTGTGTCTGTGGGTGTGTGTTTGTATCTCTGATTGTGTGGGTGTGAGTGTGTGTGTGTGGGTGCGTGTTTGTATCTCAGATTGTGGGGGGTGTGAGTGTGTGTGTCTGTGAGTGTGTGTTTGTATCTCTGATTGTGGGGGGTGTGAGTGTGTGTGTCTGTGGGTGTGTGTTTGTATCTCTGATTGTGTGGGGTGTGAGTGTGTGTGTCTGTGGGTGTGTATTTGTATCTCTGATTGTGTGGGGTGTGAGTGTGTATGTCTGTGGGTGTGTGTTTGTATCTCTGATTGTGTGGGGTGTGAGTGTGTATGTCTGTGGGTGTGTGTTTGTATCTCTGATTGTGTGGGGTGTGAGTGTGTGTGTCTGTGGGTGTGTGTTTGTATCTCTGATTGTGTGGGGTGTGAGTGTGTGTGTCTGTGGGTGTGTGCTTATATCTCTGATTGTGGGGGGTTGTGAGTGTGTGTGTCTGTGGGTGTGTGTTTGTATCTCTGATTGTGGGGGGTGTGTGTGTGTCTGTGGGTGTGTATTTGTGTGTGTGCGTGTCTGTATCTCTAATTGTGGGGGGTGTGAGTGTGTGTGTCTGTGGGTGTGTGTTTGTATCTCTAATTGTGGGGGGAGTGAGTTTGTGTGGGTGTGTGTTTGTATCTCTGTGTGGGGTGTGAGTGTGTGTGTCTGTGGGTGTGTGCTTGTATCTCTGATTGTGGGGGGTTGTGAGTGTGCGTGCCTGTGGGTGAGTGTTTGTATCACTGATTGTGTGTGGTGTGAGTGAGTGTGTGTCTGTGGGTGTGTGTTTGTATCTCTGATTGTGGGGGGTGTGAGTGTGTGTGTGTGGGTGTGTGTTTGTATCTCTGATTGTGTGGGGTGTGAATGTGTGTGTGTTGGTGTGTGTTTGTATCTCTGATTGTGTGGGGTGTGAGTGTGTGTGTGTGTGGGTGTGTGTTTGTATCTCTGATTGTGTGGGTGTGAGTGAGTGTGTGTGTGGGTGTGTGTTTGTATCTCTGATTGTGTGGGGTGTGAGTGTGTGTGTGTGTGGGTGTGTGTTTGTATCTCTGATTGTGTGGGGTGTGAGTGTGTGTGTGTGTGGGTGTGTGTTTGTATCTCTGATTGTGTGGGGTGTGAGTGTGTGTGTGTGTGGGTGTGTGTTTGTATCTCTGATTGTGTGGGTGTGAGTGAGTGTGTGTCTGTGGGTGTGTGTTTGTATCTCTGATTGTGGGGGGTGTGAGTGTGTGTGTGTGTGGGTGTGTGTTTGTATCTCTGATTGTGTGGGGTGTGAGTGTGTGTGTCTGTGGGTGTGTGTTTGTATCTCTGATTGTGGGGGGTGTGAGTGTGTGTGTGTCTGTGGGTGTGTGTTTGTATCACTGATTGTGTGGGATGTGAGTGTGTGTGTGTGTGTGTTTGTATCTCTGATTGTGGGGGGTGTGAGTGTGTGTGTCTGTGGGTGTGTGTTTGTACCTCTGATTGTGGGGGGTGTGAGTGTGTGTGTCTGTGGGTGTGTGTTTGTACCTCTGATTGTGTGGGTTGTGAGTGTGTGTGTGTGGGTGTGTGTCTGTATCTCTGATTGTGTGTGTGTGTGAGTGAGTGTGTGTCTGTGGGTGTGTATCTCTGATTGTGTGGGGTGTGGGTGTGTGTTTGTATCTCTGATTGTGTGGGGTGTGAGTGTGTGTGTGTCTGTGAGTGTGTGTTTGTATCTCTGATTGTGTGGGGTGTGTGTGTGTGTGTCTGTGAGTGTGTGTTTGTATCTCTGATTGTGTGGGGTGTGAGTGTGTGTGTCTGTGGGTGTGTGTTTGTATCTCTGATTGTGTGGGTGTGAGTGTGTGTGTCTGTGGGTGTGTGTTTGTATCTCTAATTGTGGGGGTTATGAGTGTGTGTGTGTCTGTGGGTGTGTGTTTGTATCTCTGATTGTGTGGGGTGTGAGTGTGTGTGTGTGGGTGTGTGTTTGTATCTCTAATTGTGGGGGTTGTGAGTGTGTGTATGTCTGTGGGTGTGTGTTTGTATCACTGATTGTGTGTGGTGTGAGTGTGTGTCTGTGGTTGTGTGTTTGTATCTCTAATTGTGAGGGGTGTGAGTGAGTGAGTGTCTGTGGGTGTGTGTTTGTATCTCTGATTGTGTGGGGTGTGAGTGTGTGTGTGTGTGAGTGTGTGTATCTCTGATTATGTGGGTGTGAGTGTGTGTCTGTGGGTGTGTGTTTGTACCTCTGATTGTGTGGGTGTGAGTGTGTGTCTGTGGATGTGTGTTTGTGTGTGCGTGCCTGTATCTCTAATTGTGGGGGTTGTGAGTGTGTGTGTGTGTGTGGGTGTGTGTTTGTATCTCTAATTGTGTGTGGTGTGAATGTGTGTGTCTGGGGGTGTGTGTTTGTATCTCTGATTGTGGGGGGTGTGAGTGAGTGTGTGTCTGTGGGTGTGTGTTTGTATCTCTGATTGTGTGGGGTGTGAGTGTGTGTGTTGGTGTGTGTTTGTATCTCTGATTGTGGGAGGTGTGAGTGTGTGTCTGTGGGTGTGTGTTTGTATCTCTGATTGTGTGGGTGTGAGTGTGTGTGTCTGTGGGTGTGTGTTTGTATCTCTGATTGTGGGGGGCGTGAGTGTGTGTGTGTCTGTGGGTGTGTGTTTGTATCTCTGATTGTGTGGGGTGTGAGTGTGTGTGTCTGTGGGTGTGTGTTTGTATCTCTGATTGTGTGGGGTGTGAGTGAGTGTGTGTCTGTGTGTTTGTATCTCTGATTGTGTGGGGTGTGAGTGTGTGTGTTGGTGTGTGTTTGTATCTCTGATTGTGTGGGGTGTGAGTGTGTGTCTGTGGGTGTGTGTTTGTATCTCTGATTGTGTGGGGTGTGAGTGTGTGTGTTGGTGTGTGTTTGTATCTCTGATTGTGTGGGGTGTGAGTGTGTGTGTGGGTGGGTGTGTGTTTGTCTCACTGATTGTGGGAGGTGTGAGTGTATGTGTGTGTGGGTGTGTGTTTGTCTCTCTGATTGTGTGGGGTGTGAGTGTGTGTGTGTGTGTGCGTGTCTGTATCTCTGATTGTGTGAGTGTGTGTGTCTGTGGGTGTGTGTTTCTATCTCTGATTGTGTGGGTGTGAGTGTGTGTGTGTGGGTGCGTGTTTGTATCTCAGATTGTGGGGGGTGTGAGTGTGTGTGTCTGTGAGTGTGTGTTTGTATCTCTGATTGTGGGGGGTGTGAGTGTGTGTGTCTGTGGGTGTGTGTTTGTATCTCTGATTGTGTGGGGTGTGAGTGTGTGTGTCTGTGGGTGTGTATTTGTATCTCTGATTGTGTGGGGTGTGAGTGTGTATGTCTGTGGGTGTGTGTTTGTATCTCTGATTGTGTGGGGTGTGAGTGTGTGTGTCTGTGGGTGTGTGTTTGTATCTCAGATTGTGGGGGGTGTGAGTGTGTGTGTCTGTGAGTGTGTGTTTGTATCACTGATTGTGTGGGTGTGAGTGTGTGTGTCTGTGGGTGTGTGTTTGTATCTCTAATTGTGGGGGTTGTGAGTGTGTGTGTGTCTGTGGGTGTGTGTTTGTATCTCTGATTGTGTGGGGTGTGAGTGTGTGTGTGTGGGTGTGTGTTTGTATCTCTAATTGTGGGGGTTGTGAGTGTGTGTATGTCTGTGGGTGTGTGTTTGTATCACTGATTGTGTGTGGTGTGAGTGTGTGTCTGTGGTTGTGTGTTTGTATCTCTAATTGTGAGGGGTGTGAGTGAGTGTGTGTCTGTGGGTGTGTGTTTGTATCTCTGATTGTGGGGGGTGTGAGTGTGTGTGTCTGTGGGTGTGTGTTTGTATCTCTGATTGTGTGGGGTGTGAGTGTGTATGTCTGTGGGTGTGTGTTTGTATCTCTGATTGTGTGGGGTGTGAGTGTGTATGTCTGTGGGTGTGTGTTTGTATCTCTGATTGTGTGGGGTGTGAGTGTGTATGTCTGTGGGTGTGTGTTTGTATCTCTAATTGTGGGGGGAGTGAGTTTGTGTGGGTGTGTGTTTGTATCTCTGATTGTGTGGGGTGTGAGTGTGTGTGTCTGTGGGTGTGTGCTTGTATCTCTGATTGTGGGGGGTTGTGAGTGTGCGTGCCTGTGGGTGTGTGTTTGTATCTCTGATTGTGTGTGGTGTGAGTGAGTGTGTGTCTGTGGGTGTGTGTTTGTATCTCTGATTGTGGGAGGTGTGAGTGTGTGTGTGTGGGTGTGTGTTTGTATCTCTGATTGTGTGGGGTGTGAATGTGTGTGTGTTGGTGTGTGTTTGTATCTCTGATTGTGTGGGGTGTGAGTGTGTGTGTGTGTGGGTGTGTGTTTGTATCTCTGATTGTGTGGGTGTGAGTGAGTGTGTGTGTGGGTGTGTGTTTGTATCTCTGATTGTGTGGGGTGTGAGTGTGTGTGTGTGTGGGTGTGTGTTTGTATCTCTGATTGTGTGGGGTGTGAGTGTGTGTGTGTGTGTGGGTGTGTGTTTGTATCTCTGATTGTGTGGGGTGTGAGTGTGTGTGTGTGTGGGTGTGTGTTTGTATCTCTGATTGTGTGGGTGTGAGTGAGTGTGTGTCTGTGGGTGTGTGTTTGTATCTCTGATTGTGGGGGGTGTGAGTGTGTGTGTGTGTGGGTGTGTGTTTGTATCTCTGATTGTGTGGGGTGTGAGTGTGTGTGTCTGTGGGTGTGTGTTTGTATCTCTGATTGTGGGGGGTGTGAGTGTGTGTGTGTCTGTGGGTGTGTGCTTGTATCTCTGATTGTGGGGGGTTGTGAGTGTGTGTGCCTGTGGGTGAGTGTTTGTATCTCTGATTGTGGGGGGTGTGAGTGTGTGTGTCTGTGGGTGTGTATTTGTATCTCTGATTGTGTGGGTGTGTGAGTGAGTGTGTGTCTGTGGGTGTGTATCTCTGATTGTGTGGGGTGTGGGTGTGTGTTTGTATCTCTGATTGTGTGGGGTGTGAGTGTGTGTGTGTCTGTGAGTGTGTGTTTGTATCTCTGATTGTGTGGGGTGTGTGTGTGTGTGTGTGTCTGTGAGTGTGTGTTTGTATCTCTGATTGTGTGGGGTGTGAGTGTGTGTGTCTGTGGGTGTGTGTTTGTATCTCTGATTGTGTGGGTGTGAGTGTGTGTGTCTGTGGGTGTGTGTTTGTATCTCTAATTGTGGGGGTTGTGAGTGTGTGTGTGTCTGTGGGTGTGTGTTTGTATCTCTGATTGTGTGGGGTGTGAGTGTGTGTGTGTGGGTGTGTGTTTGTATCTCTAATTGTGGGGGTTGTGAGTGTGTGTATGTCTGTGGGTGTGTGTTTGTATCACTGATTGTGTGTGGTGTGAGTGTGTGTCTGTGGTTGTGTGTTTGTATCTCTAATTGTGAGGGGTGTGAGTGAGTGTGTGTCTGTGGGTGTGTGTTTGTATCTCTGATTGTGTGGGGTGTGAGTGTGTGTGTGTGTGAGTGTGTGTATCTCTGATTATGTGGGTGTGAGTGTGTGTCTGTGGGTGTGTGTTTGTACCTCTGATTGTGTGGGTGTGAGTGTGTGTCTGTGGATGTGTGTTTGTGTGTGCGTGCCTGTATCTCTAATTGTGGGGGGTGTGAGTGTGTGTGTGTGTGTGGGTGTGTGTTTGTATCTCTAATTGTGTGTGGTGTGAATGTGTGTGTCTGTGGGTGTGTGTTTGTATCTCTGATTGTGTGGGGTGTGAGTGAGTGTGTGTCTGTGGGTGTGTGTTTGTATCTCTGATTGTGTGGGCTGTGAGTGTGTGTGTTGGTGTGTGTTTGTATCTCTGATTGTGGGAGGTGTGAGTGTGTGTCTGTGGGTGTGTGTTTGTATCTCTGATTGTGTGGGTGTGATTGTGTGTGTCTGTGGGTGTGTGTTTGTATCTCTGATTGTGGGGCGTGTGAGTGTGTGTGTGTCTGTGGGTGTGTGTTTGTATCTCTGATTGTGTGGGGTGTGAGTGTGTGTGTCTGTGGGTGTGTGTTTGTATCTCTGATTGTGTGGGGTGTGAGTGAGTGTGTGTCTGTGGGTGTGTGTTTGTATCTCTGATTGTGTGGGGTGTGAGTGTGTGTGTTGGTGTGTGTTTGTATCTCTGATTGTGTGGGGTGTGAGTGTGTGTCTGTGGGTGTGTGTTTGTATCTCTGATTGTGTGGGGTGTGAGTGTGTGTCTGTGGGTGTGTGTTTGTATCTCTGATTGTGTGGGGTGTGAGTGTGTGTGTTGGTGTGTGTTTGTATCTCTGATTGTGTGGGGTGTGAGTGTGTGTGTGTGTGGGTGTGTGTTTGTCTCTCTGATTGTGTGGGGTGTGAGTGTGTGTGTGTGTGTGCGTGTCTGTATCTCTGATTTTGGGGGGTGTGAGTGTGTGTGTCTGTGGGTGTGTGTTTCTATCTCTGATTGTGTGGGTGTGAGTGTGTGTGTGTGGGTGCGTGTTTGTATCTCAGATTGTGGGGGGTGTGAGTGTGTGTGTCTGTGAGTGTGTGTTTGTATCTCTGATTGTGGGGGGTGTGAGTGTGTGTGTCTGTGGGTGTGTGTTTGTATCTCTGATTGTGTGGGGTGTGAGTGTGTGTGTCTGTGGGTGTGTATTTGTATCTCTGATTGTGTGGGGTGTGAGTGTGTATGTCTGTGGGTGTGTGTTTGTATCTCTGATTGTGGGGGGTGTGAGTGTGTGTGTCTGTGGGTGTGTATTTGTATCTCTGATTGTGTGGGGTGTGAGTGTGTATGTCTGTGGGTGTGTGTTTGTATCTCTGATTGTGGGGGGTGTGAGTGTGTGTGTCTGTGGGTGTGTGTTTGTATCTCTGATTGTGTGGGTGTGATTGTGTGTGTCTGTGGGTGTGTGTTTGTATCTCTGATTGTGGGGGGTGTGAGTGTGTGTGTGTCTGTGGGTGTGTGTTTGTATCTCTGATTGTGTGGGGTGTGAGTGTGTGTGTCTGTGGGTGTGTGTTTGTGTCTCTGATTGTGTGGGGTGTGAGTGAGTGTGTGTCTGTGGGTGTGTGTTTGTATCTCTGATTGTGTGGGGTGTGAGTGTGTGTGTTGGTGTGTGTTTGTATCTCTGATTGTGTGGGGTGTGAGTGTGTGTCTGTGGGTGTGTGTTTGTATCTCTGATTGTGTGGGGTGTGAGTGTGTGTCTGTGGGTGTGTGTTTGTATCTCTGATTGTGTGGGGTGTGAGTGTGTGTGTTGGTGTGTGTTTGTATCTCTGATTGTGTGGGGTGTGAGTGTGTGTGTGTGTGGGTGTGTGTTTGTCTCTCTGATTGTGTGGGGTGTGAGTGTGTGTGTGTGTGCGTGTCTGTATCTCTGATTTTGGGGGGTGTGAGTGTGTGTGTCTGTGGGTGTGTGTTTGTATCTCTGATTGTGTGGGTGTGAGTGTGTGTGTGTGGGTGCGTGTTTGTATCTCAGATTGTGGGGGGTGTGAGTGTGTGTGTCTGTGAGTGTGTGTTTGTATCTCTGATTGTGGGGGGTGTGAGTGTGTGTGTCTGTGGGTGTGTGTTTGTATATCTGATTGTGTGGGGTGTGAGTGTGTGTGTCTGTGGGTGTGTATTTGTATCTCTGATTGTGTGGGGTGTGAGTGTGTATGTCTGTGGGTGTGTGTTTGTATCTCTGATTGTGGGGGGTGTGAGTGTGTGTGTCTGTGGGTCTGTGTTTGTATCTCAGATTGTGGGGGGTGTGAGTGTGTGTGTCTGTGAGTGTGTGTTTGTATCTCTGATTGTGTGGGGTGTGAGTGTGTGTGTCTGTGGGTGTGTGTTTGTATCTCTGATTGTGTGGGTGTGAGTGTGTGTGTCTGTGGGTGTGTGTTTGTACCTAATTGTGGGGGTTGTGAGTGTGTGTGTGTCTGTGGGTGTGTGTTTGTATCTCTGATTGTGTGGGGTGTGAGTGTGTGTGTGTGGGTGTGTGTTTGTATCTCTAATTGTGGGGGTTGTGAGTGTGTGTATGTCTGTGGGTGTGTGTTTGTATCACTGATTGTGTGTGGTGTGAGTGTGTGTCTGTGGTTGTGTGTTTGTATCTCTAATTGTGAGGGATGTGAGTGAGTGTGTGTCTGTGGGTGTGTGTATGTATCTCTGATTATGTGGGTGTGAGTGTGTGTCTGTGGGTGTGTGTTTGTACCTCTGATTGTGTGGGTGTGAGTGTGTGTCTGTGGATGTGTGTTTGTGTGTGCGTGCCTGTATCTCTAATTGTGGGGAGTGTGAGTGTGTGTGTGTGTGTGGGTGTGTGTTTGTATCTCTAATTGTGTGTGGTGTGAATGTGTGTGTCTGTGGGTGTGTGTTTGTATCTCTGATTGTGTGGGGTGTGAGTGAGTGTGTGTCTGTGGGTGTGTGTTTGTATCTCTGATTGTGTGGGGTGTGAGTGTGTGTGTTGGTGTGTGTTTGTATCTCTGATTGTGGGAGGTGTGAGTGTGTGTCTGTGGGTGTGTGTTTGTATCTCTGATTGTGTGGGTGTGATTGTGTGTGTCTGTGGGTGTGTGTTTGTTTCTCTGATTGTGGGGGGTGTGAGTGTGTGTGTGTCTGTGGGTGTGTGTTTGTATCTCTGATTGTGTGGGGTGTGAGTGTGTGTGTCTGTGGGTGTGTGTTTGTATCTCTGATTGTGTGGGGTGTGAGTGAGTGTGTGTCTGTGGGTGTGTGTTTGTATCTCTGATTGTGTGGGGTGTGAGTGTGTGTGTTGGTGTGTGTTTGTATCTCTGATTGTGTGGGGTGTGAGTGTGTGTCTGTGGGTGTGTGTTTGTATCTCTGATTGTGTGGGGTGTGAGTGTGTGTGTTGGTGTGTGTTTGTATCTCTGATTGTGTGGGGTGTGAGTGTGTGTGTGTGTGGGTGTGTGTTTGTCTCACTGATTGTGGGAGGTGTGAGTGTGTGTGTGTGTGGGTGTGTGTTTGTCTCACTGATTGTGTGGGGTGTGAGTGTGTGTGTGTGTGTGCGTGTCTGTATCTCTGATTTTGGGGGGTGTGAGTGTGTGTGTCTGTGGGTGTGTGTTTGTATCTCTGATTGTGTGGGTGTGAGTGTGTGTGTCGGTGCGTGTTTGTATCTCAGATTGTGGTGGGTGTGAGTATGTGTGTCTGTGAGTGTGTGTTTGTATCTCTGATTGTGGGGGGTGTGAGTGTGTGTGTCTGTGGGTGTGTGTTTGTATCTCTGATTGTGTGGGGTGTGAGTGTGTGTGTCTGTGGGTGTGTATTTGTATCTCTGATTGTGTGGGGTGTGAGTGTGTATGTCTGTGGGTGTGTGATTGTATCTCTGATTGTGTGGGGTGTGAGTGTGTGTGTCTGTGGGTGTGTATTTGTATCTCTGATTGTGTGGGGTGTGAGTGTGTCTGTGGGTGTGTGTTTGTATCTCTGATTGTGGGGGGTGTGAGTGTGTGTGTCTGTGAGTGTGTGTTTGTATCTCTGATTGTGTGGGGGGTGTGAGTGTGTGTGTGGGTGTGTGTTTGTATCTCTGATTGTGGGGGGTGTGAGTGTGTGTGTCTGTGGGTGTGTGTTTGTATCTCTGATTGTGTGGGGTGTGAGTGTGTATGTCTGTGGGTGTGTGTTTGTATCTCTGATTGTGTGGGGTGTGAGTGTGTATGTCTGTGGGTGTGTGCTTGTATCTCTGATTGTGGGGGGTTGTGAGTGTGTGTGTCTGTGGGTGTGTGTTTGCATCACTGATTGTGTGTGGTGTGAGTGTGTGTGTCTGTGGGTGTGTATTTGTATCTCTGATTATGTGGGTGTGAGTGTGTGTGTCTGTGGGTGTGTGTTTGTATCTCTGATTGTGTGGGGTGTGAATGTGTGTGTGTTGGTGTGTGTTTGTATCTCTGATTGTGTGGGGTGTGAGTGTGTGTGTGTGTGGGTGTGTGTTTGTATCTCTGATTGTGTGGGTGTGAGTGAGTGTGTGTGTGGGTGTGTGTTTGTATCTCTGATTGTGTGGGGTGTGAGTGTGTGTGTGTGTGGGTGTGTGTTTGTATCTCTGACTGTGTGGGGTGTGAGTGTGTGTGTGTGTGGGTGTGTGTTTGTATCTCTGATTGTGTGAGTGTGTGTGTGTGTGGGTGTGTGTTTGTATCTCTGATTGTGTGGGTGTGAGTGAGTGTGTGTCTGTGGGTGTGTGTTTGTATCTCTGATTGTGGGGGGTGTGAGTGTGTGTGTGTGTGGGTGTGTGTTTGTATCTCTGATTGTGTGGGGTGTGAGTGTGTGTGTCTGTGGGTGTGTGTTTGTATCTCTGATTGTGGGGGGTGTGAGTGTGTGTGTGTCTGTGGGTGTGTGTTTGTATCACTGATTGTGTGGGGTGTGAGTGTGTGTGTGTGTGTGTTTGTATCTCTGATTGTGGGGGGTGTGAGTGTGTGTGTCTGTGGGTGTGTCTTTGTACCTCTGATTGTGGGGGGTGTGAGTGTGTGTGTCTGTGGGTGTGTGTTTGTACCTCTGATTGTGTGGGTTGTGAGTGTGTGTGTGTGGGTGTGTGTCTGTATCTCTGATTGTGTGTGTGTGTGAGTGAGTGTGTGTCTGTGGGTGTGTATCTCTGATTGTGTGGGGTGTGGGTGTGTGTTTGTATCTCTGATTGTGTGGGGTGTGAGTGTGTGTGTGTCTGTGAGTGTGTGTTTGTATCTCTGATTGTGTGGGGTGTGAGTGTGTGTGTCTGTGGGTGTGTGTTTGTATCTCTGATTGTGTGGGTGTGAGTGTGTGTTTCTGTGGGTGTGTGTTTGTATCTCTAATTGTGGGGGATGTGAGTGTGTGTGTGTCTGTGGGTGTGTGTTTGTATCTCTGATTGTGTGGGGTGTGAGTGTGTGTGTGTGGGTGTGTGTTTGTATCTCTAATTGTGGGGGTTGTGAGTGTGTGTATGTCTGTGGGTGTGTGTTTGTATCACTGATTGTGTGTGGTGTGAGTGTGTGTCTGTGGTTGTGTGTTTTTATCTCTAATTGTGAGGGGTGTGAGTGAGTGAGTGTCTGTGGGTGTGTGTTTGTATCTCTGATTGTGTGGGGTGTGAGTGTGTGTGTGTGTGAGTGTGTGTATCTCTGATTATGTGGGTGTGAGTGTGTGTCTGTGGGTGTGTGTTTGTACCTCTGATTGTGTGGGTGTGAGTGTGTGTCTGTGGATGTGTGTTTGTGTGTGCGTGCCTGTATCTCTAATTGTGGGGGGTGTGAGTGTGTGTGTGTGTGTGGGTGTGTGTTTGTATCTCTAATTGTGTGTGGTGTGAATGTGTGTGTCTGTGGGTGTGTGTTTGTATCTCTGATTGTGTGGGGTGTGAGTGAGTGTGTGTCTGTGGGTGTGTGTTTGTATCTCTGATTGTGTGGGGTGTGAGTGTGTGTGTTGGTGGGTGTTTGTATCTCTGATTGTGGGAGGTGTGAGTGTGTGTCTGTGGGTGTGTGTTTGTATCTCTGATTGTGTGGGTGTGAGTGTGTGTGTCTGTGGGTGTGTGTTTGTATCTCTGATTGTGGGGGGCGTGAGTGTGTGTGTGTCTGTGGGTGTGTGTTTGTATCTCTGATTGTGTGGGGTGTGAGTGTGTGTGTCTGTGGGTGTGTGTTTGTATCTCTGATTGTGTGGGGTGTGAGTGAGTGTGTGTCTGTGGGTGTGTGTTTGTATCTCTGATTGTGTGGGGTGTGAGTGTGTGTGTTGGTGTGTGTTTGTATCTCTGATTGTGTGGGGTGTGAGTGTGTGTCTGTGGGTGTGTGTTTGTATCTCTGATTGTGTGGGGTGTGAGTGTGTGTGTTGGTGTGTGTTTGTATCTCTGATTGTGTGGGGTGTGAGTGTGTGTGTGGGTGGGTGTGTGTTTGTCTCACTGATTGTGGGAGGTGTGAGTGTGTGTGTGTGTGGGTGTGTGTTTGTCTCTCTGATTGTGTGGGGTGTGAGTGTGTGTGTGTGTGTGCGTGTCTGTATCTCTGATTTTGGGGGGTGTGAGTGTGTGTGTCTTTGGGTGTGTGTTTCTATCTCTGATAGTGTGGGTGTGAGTGTGTGTGTGTGGGTGCGTGTTTGTATCTCAGATTGTGGGGGGTGTGAGTGTGTGTGTCTGTGAGTGTGTGTTTGTATCTCTGATTGTGGGGGGTGTGAGTGTGTGTGTCTGTGGGTGTGTGTTTGTATCTCTGATTGTGTGGGGTGTGAGTGTGTGTGTCTGTGGGTGTGTATTTGTATCTCTGATTGTGTGGGGTGTGAGTGTGTATGTCTGTGGGTGTGTGTTTGTATCTCTGATTGTGTGGGGTGTGAGTGTGTGTGTCTGTGGGTGTGTATTTGTATCTCTGATTGTGTGGGGTGTGAGTGTGTATGTCTGTGGGTGTGTGTTTGTATCTCTGATTGTGGGGGGTGTGAGTGTGTGTGTCTGTGGGTGTGTGTTTGTATCTCAGATTGTGGGGGGTGTGAGTGTGTGTGTCTGTGAGTGTGTGTTTGTATCTCTGATTGTGTGGGTGTGAGTGTGTGTGTCTGTGGGTGTGTGTTTGTATCTCTAATTGTGGGGGTTGTGAGTGTGTGTGTGTCTGTGGGTGAGTGTTTGTATCTCTGATTGTGTGGGGTGTGAGTGTGTGTGTGTGGGTGTGTGTTTGTATCTCTAATTGTGGGGGTTGTGAGTGTGTGTATGTCTGTGGGTGTGTGTTTGTATCACTGATTGTGTGTGGTGTGAGTGTGTGTCTGTGGTTGTGTGTTTGTATCTCTAATTGTGAGGGGTGTGAGTGAGTGTGTGTCTGTGGGTGTGTGTTTGTATCTCTGATTGTGGGGGGTGTGAGTGTGTGTGTCTGTGGGTGTGTGTTTGTATCTCTGATTGTGTGGGGTGTGAGTGTGTATGTCTGTGGGTGTGTGTTTGTATCTCTGATTGTGTGGGGTGTGAGTGTGTATGTCTGTGGGTGTGTGTTTGTATCTCTGATTGTGTGGGGTGTGAGTGTGTGTGTCTGTGGGTGTGTGTTTGTATCTCTGATTGTGTGGGGTGTGAGTGTGTGTGTCTGTGGGTGTGTGGTTGTATCTCTGATTGTGGGGGGTTGTGAGTGTGTGTGTCTGTGGGTGTGTGTTTGTATCTCTGATTGTGTGGGGTGTGAGTGTGTGTGTCTGTGGGTGTGTGCTTGTATCTCTGATTGTGGGGGGTTGTGAGTGTGTGTGCCTGTGGGTGAGTGTTTGTATCACTGATTGTGTGTGGTGTGAGTGTGTGTGTCTGTGGGTGTGTGTTTGTATCTCTGATTGTGTGGGGTGTGAGTGAGTGTGTGTCTGTGGGTGTGTGTTTGTATCTCTGATTGTGTGGGGTGTGAGTGTGTGTGTTGGTGTGTGTTTGTATCTCTGATTGTGGGAGGTGTGAGTGTGTGTCTGTGGGTGTGTGTTTGTATCTCTGATTGTGTGGGTGTGAGTGTGTGTGTCTGTGGGTGTGTGTTTGTATCTCTGATTGTGGGGGGCGTGAGTGTGTGTGTGTCTGTGGGTGTGTGTTTGTATCTCTGATTGTGTGGGGTGTGAGTGTGTGTGTCTGTGGGTGTGTGTTTGTATCTCTGATTGTGTGGGGTGTGAGTGAGTGTGTGTCTGTGGGTGTGTGTTTGTATCTCTGATTGTGTGGGGTGTGAGTGTGTGTGTTGGTGTGTGTTTGTATCTCTGATTGTGTGGGGTGTGAGTGTGTGTCTGTGGGTGTGTGTTTGTATCTCTGATTGTGTGGGGTGTGAGTGTGTTTGTTGGTGTGTGTTTGTATCTCTGATTGTGTGTGTGTGTGAGTGAGTGTGTGTCTGTGGGTGTGTATCTCTGATTGTGTGGGGTGTGGGTGTGTGTTTGTATCTCTGATTGTGTGGGGTGTGAGTGTGTGTGTGTCTGTGAGTGTGTGTTTGTATCTCTGATTGTGTGGGGTGTGAGTGTGTGTGTCTGTGGGTGTGTGTTTGTATCTCTGATTGTGTGGGTGTGAGTGTGTGTTTCTGTGGGTGTGTGTTTGTATCTCTAATTGTGGGGGTTGTGAGTGTGTGTGTGTCTGTGGGTGTGTGTTTGTATCTCTGATTGTGTGGGGTGTGAGTGTGTGTGTCTGTGGGTGTGTGCTTGTATCTCTGATTGTGGGGGGTTGTGAGTGTGTGTGCCTGTGGGTGAGTGTTTGTATCACTGATTGTGTGTGGTGTGAGTGTGTGTGTCTGTGGGTGTGTGTTTGTATCTCTGATTGTGTGGGGTGTGAGTGAGTGTGTGTCTGTGGGTGTGTGTTTGTATCTCTGATTGTGTGGGGTGTGAGTGTGTGTGTTGGTGTGTGTTTGTATCTCTGATTGTGGGAGGTGTGAGTGTGTGTCTGTGGGTGTGTGTTTGTATCTCTGATTGTGTGGGTGTGAGTGTGTGTGTCTGTGGGTGTGTGTTTGTATCTCTGATTGTGGGGGGCGTGAGTGTGTGTGTGTCTGTGGGTGTGTGTTTGTATCTCTGATTGTGTGGGGTGTGAGTGTGTGTGTCTGTGGGTGTGTGTTTGTATCTCTGATTGTGTGGGGTGTGAGTGAGTGTGTGTCTGTGGGTGTGTGTTTGTATCTCTGATTGTGTGGGGTGTGAGTGTGTGTGTTGGTGTGTGTTTGTATCTCTGATTGTGTGGGGTGTGAGTGTGTGTCTGTGGGTGTGTGTTTGTATCTCTGATTGTGTGGGGTGTGAGTGTGTGTGTTGGTGTGTGTTTGTATCTCTGATTGTGTGTGTGTGTGAGTGAGTGTGTGTCTGTGGCTGTGTATCTCTGATTGTGTGGGGTGTGGGTGTGTGTTTGTATCTCTGATTGTGTGGGGTGTGAGTGTGTGTGTGTCTGTGAGTGTGTGTTTGTATCTCTGATTGTGTGGGGTGTGAGTGTGTGTGTCTGTGGGTGTGTGTTTGTATCTCTAATTGTGGGGGTTGTGAGTGTGTGTGTGTCTGTGGGTGTGTGTTTGTATCTCTGATTGTGTGGGGTGTGAGTGTGTGTGTGTGGGTGTGTGTTTGTATCTCTAATTGTGGGGGTTGTGAGTGTGTGTATGTCTGTGGGTGTGTGTTTGTATCACTGATTGTGTGTGGTGTGAGTGTGTGTCTGTGGTTGTGTGTTTGTATCTCTAATTGTGAGGGGTGTGAGTGAGTGAGTGTCTGTGGGTGTGTGTTTGTATCTCTGATTGTGTGGGGTGTGAGTGTGTGTGTGTGTGAGTGTGTGTATCTCTGATTATGTGGGTGTGAGTGTGTGTCTGTGGGTGTGTGTTTGTACCTCTGATTGTGTGGGTGTGAGTGTGTGTCTGTGGATGTGTGTTTGTGTGTGCGTGCCTGTATCTCTAATTGTGGGGGGTGTGAGTGTGTGTGTGTGTGTGGGTGTGTGTTTGTATCTCTAATTGTGTGTGGTGTGAATGTGTGTGTCTGTGGGTGTGTGTTTGTATCTCTGATTGTGTGGGGTGTGAGTGAGTGTGTGTCTGTGGGTGTGTGTTTGTATCTCTGATTGTGTGGGGTGTGAGTGTGTGTGTTGGTGTGTGTTTGTATCTCTGATTGTGGGAGGTGTGAGTGTGTGTCTGTGGGTGTGTGTTTGTATCTCTGATTGTGTGGGTGTGAGTGTGTGTGTCTGTGGGTGTGTGTTTGTATCTCTGATTGTGGGGGGCGTGAGTGTGTGTGTGTCTGTGGGTGTGTGTTTGTATCTCTGATTGTGTGGGGTGTGAGTGTGTGTGTCTGTGGGTGTGTGTTTGTATCTCTGATTGTGTGGGGTGTGAGTGAGTGTGTGTCTGTGGGTGTGTGTTTGTATCTCTGATTGTGTGGGGTGTGAGTGTGTGTGTTGGTGTGTGTTTGTATCTCTGATTGTGTGGGGTGTGAGTGTGTGTCTGTGGGTGTGTGTTTGTATCTCTGATTGTGTGGGGTGTGAGTGTGTGTGTTGGTGTGTGTTTGTATCTCTGATTGTGTGGGGTGTGAGTGTGTGTGTGGGTGGGTGTGTGTTTGTCTCACTGATTGTGGGAGGTGTGAGTGTGTGTGTGTGTGGGTGTGTGTTTGTCTCTCTGATTGTGTGGGGTGTGAGTGTGTGTGTGTGTGTGCGTGTCTGTATCTCTGATTTTGGGGGGTGTGAGTGTGTGTGTCTTTGGGTGTGTGTTTCTATCTCTGATAGTGTGGGTGTGAGTGTGTGTGTGTGGGTGCGTGTTTGTATCTCAGATTGTGGGGGGTGTGAGTGTGTGTGTCTGTGAGTGTGTGTTTGTATCTCTGATTGTGGGGGGTGTGAGTGTGTGTGTCTGTGGGTGTGTGTTTGTATCTCTGATTGTGTGGGGTGTGAGTGTGTGTGTCTGTGGGTGTGTATTTGTATCTCTGATTGTGTGGGGTGTGAGTGTGTATGTCTGTGGGTGTGTGTTTGTATCTCTGATTGTGTGGGGTGTGAGTGTGTGTGTCTGTGGGTGTGTATTTGTATCTCTGATTGTGTGGGGTGTGAGTGTGTATGTCTGTGGGTGTGTGTTTGTATCTCTGATTGTGGGGGGTGTGAGTGTGTGTGTCTGTGAGTGTGTGTTTGTATCTCTGATTGTGTGGGGTGTGAGTGTGTGTGTCTGTGGGTGTGTGTTTGTATCTCTGATTGTGGGGGGTTGTGAGTGTGCGTGCCTGTGGGTGAGTGTTTGTATCACTGATTGTGTGTGGTGTGAGTGAGTGTGTGTCTGTGGGTGTGTGTTTGTATCTCTGATTGTGGGGGGTGTGAGTGTGTGTGTGTGGGTGTGTGTTTGTATCTCTGATTGTGTGGGTTGTGAATGTGTGTGTGTTGGTGTGTGTTTGTATCTCTGATTGTGTGGGGTGTGAGTGTGTGTGTGTGTGGGTGTGTGTTTGTATCTCTGATTGTGTGGGTGTGAGTGAGTGTGTGTGTGGGTGTGTGTTTGTATCTCTGATTGTGTGGGGTGTGAGTGTGTGTGTGTGTGGGTGTGTGTTTGTATCTCTGATTGTGTGGGGTGTGAGTGTGTGTGTGTGTGGGTGTGTGTTTGTATCTCTGATTGTGTGGGGTGTGAGTGTGTGTGTGTGTGGGTGTGTGTTTGTATCTCTGATTGTGTGGGTGTGAGTGAGTGTGTGTCTGTGGGTGTGTGTTTGTATCTCTGATTGTGGGGGGTGTGAGTGTGTGTGTGTGTGGGTGTGTGTTTGTATCTCTGATTGTGTGGGGTGTGAGTGTGTGTGTCTGTGGGTGTGTGTTTGTATCTCTGATTGTGGGGGGTGTGAGTGTGTGTGTGTCTGTGGGTGTGTGTTTGTATCACTGATTGTGTGGGATGTGAGTGTGTGTGTGTGTGTGTTTGTATCTCTGATTGTGGGGGGTGTGAGTGTGTGTGTCTGTGGGTGTGTGTTTGTACCTCTGATTGTGGGGGGTGTGAGTGTGTGTGTCTGTGGGTGTGTGTTTGTACCTCTGATTGTGTGGGTTGTGAGTGTGTGTGTGTGGGTGTGTGTCTGTATCTCTGATTGTGTGTGTGTGTGAGTGAGTGTGTGTCTGTGGGTGTGTATCTCTGATTGTGTGGGGTGTGGGTGTGTGTTTGTATCTCTGATTGTGTGGGGTGTGAGTGTGTGTGTGTCTGTGAGTGTGTGTTTGTATCTCTGATTGTGTGGGGTGTGTGTGTGTGTGTCTGTGAGTGTGTGTTTGTATCTCTGATTGTGTGGGGTGTGAGTGTGTGTGTCTGTGGGTGTGTGTTTGTATCTCTGATTGTGTGGGTGTGAGTGTGTGTGTCTGTGGGTGTGTGTTTGTATCTCTAATTGTGGGGGTTATGAGTGTGTGTGTGTCTGTGGGTGTGTGTTTGTATCTCTGATTGTGTGGGGTGTGAGTGTGTGTGTGTGGGTGTGTGTTTGTATCTCTAATTGTGGGGGTTGTGAGTGTGTGTATGTCTGTGGGTGTGTGTTTGTATCACTGATTGTGTGTGGTGTGAGTGTGTGTCTGTGGTTGTGTGTTTGTATCTCTAATTGTGAGGGGTGTGAGTGAGTGAGTGTCTGTGGGTGTGTGTTTGTATCTCTGATTGTGTGGGGTGTGAGTGTGTGTGTGTGTGAGTGTGTGTATCTCTGATTATGTGGGTGTGAGTGTGTGTCTGTGGGTGTGTGTTTGTACCTCTGATTGTGTGGGTGTGAGTGTGTGTCTGTGGATGTGTGTTTGTGTGTGCGTGCCTGTATCTCTAATTGTGGGGGTTGTGAGTGTGTGTGTGTGTGTGGGTGTGTGTTTGTATCTCTAATTGTGTGTGGTGTGAATGTGTGTGTCTGTGGGTGTGTGTTTGTATCTCTGATTGTGGGGGGTGTGAGTGAGTGTGTGTCTGTGGGTGTGTGTTTGTATCTCTGATTATGTGGGGTGTGAGTGTGTGTGTTGGTGTGTGTTTGTATCTCTGATTGTGGGAGGTGTGAGTGTGTGTCTGTGGGTGTGTGTTTGTATCTCTGATTGTGTGGGTGTGAGTGTGTGTGTCTGTGGGTGTGTGTTTGTATCTCTGATTGTGGGGGGCGTGAGTGTGTGTGTGTCTGTGGGTGTGTGTTTGTATCTCTGATTGTGTGGGGTGTGAGTGTGTGTGTCTGTGGGTGTGTGTTTGTATCTCTGATTGTGTGGGGTGTGAGTGAGTGTGTGTCTGTGTGTTTGTATCTCTGATTGTGTGGGGTGTGAGTGTGTGTGTTGGTGTGTGTTTGTATCTCTGATTGTGTGGGGTGTGAGTGTGTGTCTGTGGGTGTGTGTTTGTATCTCTGATTGTGTGGGGTGTGAGTGTGTGTGTTGGTGTGTGTTTGTATCTCTGATTGTGTGGGGTGTGAGTGTGTGTGTGGGTGGGTGTGTGTTTGTCTCACTGATTGTGGGAGGTGTGAGTGTATGTGTGTGTGGGTGTGTGTTTGTCTCTCTGATTGTGTGGGGTGTGAGTGTGTGTGTGTGTGTGCGTGTCTGTATCTCTGATTGTGTGAGTGTGTGTGTCTGTGGGTGTGTGTTTCTATCTCTGATTGTGTGGGTGTGAGTGTGTGTGTGTGGGTGCGTGTTTGTATCTCAGATTGTGGGGGGTGTGAGTGTGTGTGTCTGTGAGTGTGTGTTTGTATCTCTGATTGTGGGGGGTGTGAGTGTGTGTGTCTGTGGGTGTGTGTTTGTATCTCTGATTGTGTGGGGTGTGAGTGTGTGTGTCTGTGGGTGTGTATTTGTATCTCTGATTGTGTGGGGTGTGAGTGTGTATGTCTGTGGGTGTGTGTTTGTATCTCTGATTGTGTGGGGTGTGAGTGTGTGTGTCTGTGGGTGTGTGTTTGTATCTCAGATTGTGGGGGGTGTGAGTGTGTGTGTCTGTGAGTGTGTGTTTGTATCACTGATTGTGTGGGTGTGAGTGTGTGTGTCTGTGGGTGTGTGTTTGTATCTCTAATTGTGGGGGTTGTGAGTGTGTGTGTGTCTGTGGGTGTGTGTTTGTATCTCTGATTGTGTGGGGTGTGAGTGTGTGTGTGTGGGTGTGTGTTTGTATCTCTAATTGTGGGGGTTGTGAGTGTGTGTATGTCTGTGGGTGTGTGTTTGTATCACTGATTGTGTGTGGTGTGAGTGTGTGTCTGTGGTTGTGTGTTTGTATCTCTAATTGTGAGGGGTGTGAGTGAGTGTGTGTCTGTGGGTGTGTGTTTGTATCTCTGATTGTGGGGGGTGTGAGTGTGTGTGTCTGTGGGTGTGTGTTTGTATCTCTGATTGTGTGGGGTGTGAGTGTGTATGTCTGTGGGTGTGTGTTTGTATCTCTGATTGTGTGGGGTGTGAGTGTGTATGTCTGTGGGTGTGTGTTTGTATCTCTGATTGTGTGGGGTGTGAGTGTGTATGTCTGTGGGTGTGTGTTTGTATCTCTAATTGTGGGGGGAGTGAGTTTGTGTGGGTGTGTGTTTGTATCTCTGATTGTGTGGGGTGTGAGTGTGTGTGTCTGTGGGTGTGTGCTTGTATCTCTGATTGTGGGGGGTTGTGAGTGTGCGTGCCTGTGGGTGTGTGTTTGTATCTCTGATTGTGTGTGGTGTGAGTGAGTGTGTGTCTGTGGGTGTGTGTTTGTATCTCTGATTGTGGGAGGTGTGAGTGTGTGTGTGTGGGTGTGTGTTTGTATCTCTGATTGTGTGGGGTGTGAATGTGTGTGTGTTGGTGTGTGTTTGTATCTCTGATTGTGTGGGGTGTGAGTGTGTGTGTGTGTGGGTGTGTGTTTGTATCTCTGATTGTGTGGGTGTGAGTGAGTGTGTGTGTGGGTGTGTGTTTGTATCTCTGATTGTGTGGGGTGTGAGTGTGTGTGTGTGTGGGTGTGTGTTTGTATCTCTGATTGTGTGGGGTGTGAGTGTGTGTGTGTGTGTGGGTGTGTGTTTGTATCTCTGATTGTGTGGGGTGTGAGTGTGTGTGTGTGAGGGTGTGTGTTTGTATCTCTGATTGTGTGGGTGTGAGTGAGTGTGTGTCTGTGGGTGTGTGTTTGTATCTCTGATTGTGGGGGGTGTGAGTGTGTGTGTGTGTGGGTGTGTGTTTGTATCTCTGATTGTGTGGGGTGTGAGTGTGTGTGTCTGTGGGTGTGTGTTTGTATCTCTGATTGTGGGGGGTGTGAGTGTGTGTGTGTCTGTGGGTGTGTGCTTGTATCTCTGATTGTGGGGGGTTGTGAGTGTGTGTGCCTGTGGGTGAGTGTTTGTATCTCTGATTGTGGGGGGTGTGAGTGTGTGTGTCTGTGGGTGTGTATTTGTATCTCTGATTGTGTGGGTGTGTGAGTGAGTGTGTGTCTGTGGGTGTGTATCTCTGATTGTGTGGGGTGTGGGTGTGTGTTTGTATCTCTGATTGTGTGGGGTGTGAGTGTGTGTGTGTCTGTGAGTGTGTGTTTGTATCTCTGATTGTGTGGGGTGTGTGTGTGTGTGTGTGTCTGTGAGTGTGTGTTTGTATCTCTGATTGTGTGGGGTGTGAGTGTGTGTGTCTGTGGGTGTGTGTTTGTATCTCTGATTGTGTGGGTGTGAGTGTGTGTGTCTGTGGGTGTGTGTTTGTATCTCTAATTGTGGGGGTTGTGAGTGTGTGTGTGTCTGTGGGTGTGTGTTTGTATCTCTGATTGTGTGGGGTGTGAGTGTGTGTGTGTGGGTGTGTGTTTGTATCTCTAATTGTGGGGGTTGTGAGTGTGTGTATGTCTGTGGGTGTGTGTTTGTATCACTGATTGTGTGTGGTGTGAGTGTGTGTCTGTGGTTGTGTGTTTGTATCTCTAATTGTGAGGGGTGTGAGTGAGTGTGTGTCTGTGGGTGTGTGTTTGTATCTCTGATTGTGTGGGGTGTGAGTGTGTGTGTGTGTGAGTGTGTGTATCTCTGATTATGTGGGTGTGAGTGTGTGTCTGTGGGTGTGTGTTTGTACCTCTGATTGTGTGGGTGTGAGTGTGTGTCTGTGGATGTGTGTTTGTGTGTGCGTGCCTGTATCTCTAATTGTGGGGGGTGTGAGTGTGTGTGTGTGTGTGGGTGTGTGTTTGTATCTCTAATTGTGTGTGGTGTGAATGTGTGTGTCTGTGGGTGTGTGTTTGTATCTCTGATTGTGTGGGGTGTGAGTGAGTGTGTGTCTGTGGGTGTGTGTTTGTATCTCTGATTGTGTGGGGTGTGAGTGTGTGTGTTGGTGTGTGTTTGTATCTCTGATTGTGGGAGGTGTGAGTGTGTGTCTGTGGGTGTGTGTTTGTATCTCTGATTGTGTGGGTGTGATTGTGTGTGTCTGTGGCTGTGTGTTTGTATCTCTGATTGTGGGGCGTGTGAGTGTGTGTGTGTCTGTGGGTGTGTGTTTGTATCTCTGATTGTGTGGGGTGTGAGTGTGTGTGTCTGTGGGTGTGTGTTTGTATCTCTGATTGTGTGGGGTGTGAGTGAGTGTGTGTCTGTGGGTGTGTGTTTGTATCTCTGATTGTGTGGGGTGTGAGTGTGTGTGTTGGTGTGTGTTTGTATCTCTGATTGTGTGGGGTGTGAGTGTGTGTCTGTGGGTGTGTGTTTGTATCTCTGATTGTGTGGGGTGTGAGTGTGTGTCTGTGGGTGTGTGTTTGTATCTCTGATTGTGTGGGGTGTGAGTGTGTGTGTTGGTGTGTGTTTGTATCTCTGATTGTGTGGGGTGTGAGTGTGTGTGTGTGTGGGTGTGTGTTTGTCTCTCTGATTGTGTGGGGTGTGAGTGTGTGTGTGTGTGTGCGTGTCTGTATCTCTGATTTTGGGGGGTGTGAGTGTGTGTGTCTGTGGGTGTGTGTTTCTATCTCTGATTGTGTGGGTGTGAGTGTGTGTGTGTGGGTGCGTGTTTGTATCTCAGATTGTGGGGGGTGTGAGTGTGTGTGTCTGTGAGTGTGTGTTTGTATCTCTGATTGTGGGGGGTGTGAGTGTGTGTGTCTGTGGGTGTGTGTTTGTATCTCTGATTGTGTGGGGTGTGAGTGTGTGTGTCTGTGGGTGTGTATTTGTATCTCTGATTGTGTGGGGTGTGAGTGTGTATGTCTGTGGGTGTGTGTTTGTATCTCTGATTGTGGGGGGTGTGAGTGTGTGTGTCTGTGGGTGTGTATTTGTATCTCTGATTGTGTGGGGTGTGAGTGTGTATGTCTGTGGGTGTGTGTTTGTATCTCTGATTGTGGGGGGTGTGAGTGTGTGTGTCTGTGGGTGTGTGTTTGTATCTCTGATTGTGTGGGTGTGATTGTGTGTGTCTGTGGGTGTGTGTTTGTATCTCTGATTGTGGGGGGTGTGAGTGTGTGTGTGTCTGTGGGTGTGTGTTTGTATCTCTGATTGTGTGGGGTGTGAGTGTGTGTGTCTGTGGGTGTGTGTTTGTGTCTCTGATTGTGTGGGGTGTGAGTGAGTGTGTGTCTGTGGGTGTGTGTTTGTATCTCTGATTGTGTGGGGTGTGAGTGTGTGTGTTGGTGTGTGTTTGTATCTCTGATTGTGTGGGGTGTGAGTGTGTGTCTGTGGGTGTGTGTTTGTATCTCTGATTGTGTGGGGTGTGAGTGTGTGTCTGTGGGTGTGTGTTTGTATCTCTGATTGTGTGGGGTGTGAGTGTGTGTGTTGGTGTGTGTTTGTATCTCTGATTGTGTGGGGTGTGAGTGTGTGTGTGTGTGGGTGTGTGTTTGTCTCTCTGATTGTGTGGGGTGTGAGTGTGTGTGTGTGTGCGTGTCTGTATCTCTGATTTTGGGGGGTGTGAGTGTGTGTGTCTGTGGGTGTGTGTTTGTATCTCTGATTGTGTGGGTGTGAGTGTGTGTGTGTGGGTGCGTGTTTGTATCTCAGATTGTGGGGGGTGTGAGTGTGTGTGTCTGTGAGTGTGTGTTTGTATCTCTGATTGTGGGGGGTGTGAGTGTGTGTGTCTGTGGGTGTGTGTTTGTATCTCTGATTGTGTGGGGTGTGAGTGTGTGTGTCTGTGGGTGTGTATTTGTATCTCTGATTGTGTGGGGTGTGAGTGTGTATGTCTGTGGGTGTGTGTTTGTATCTCTGATTGTGGGGGGTGTGAGTGTGTGTGTCTGTGGGTCTGTGTTTGTATCTCAGATTGTGGGGGGTGTGAGTGTGTGTGTCTGTGAGTGTGTGTTTGTATCTCTGATTGTGTGGGGTGTGAGTGTGTGTGTCTGTGGGTGTGTGTTTGTATCTCTGATTGTGTGGGTGTGAGTGTGTGTGTCTGTGGGTGTGTGTTTGTACCTAATTGTGGGGGTTGTGAGTGTGTGTGTGTCTGTGGGTGTGTGTTTGTATCTCTGATTGTGTGGGGTGTGAGTGTGTGTGTGTGGGTGTGTGTTTGTATCTCTAATTGTGGGGGTTGTGAGTGTGTGTATGTCTGTGGGTGTGTGTTTGTATCACTGATTGTGTGTGGTGTGAGTGTGTGTCTGTGGTTGTGTGTTTGTATCTCTAATTGTGAGGGATGTGAGTGAGTGTGTGTCTGTGGGTGTGTGTATGTATCTCTGATTATGTGGGTGTGAGTGTGTGTCTGTGGGTGTGTGTTTGTACCTCTGATTGTGTGGGTGTGAGTGTGTGTCTGTGGATGTGTGTTTGTGTGTGCGTGCCTGTATCTCTAATTGTGGGGAGTGTGAGTGTGTGTGTGTGTGTGGGTGTGTGTTTGTATCTCTAATTGTGTGTGGTGTGAATGTGTGTGTCTGTGGGTGTGTGTTTGTATCTCTGATTGTGTGGGGTGTGAGTGAGTGTGTGTCTGTGGGTGTGTGTTTGTATCTCTGATTGTGTGGGGTGTGAGTGTGTGTGTTGGTGTGTGTTTGTATCTCTGATTGTGGGAGGTGTGAGTGTGTGTCTGTGGGTGTGTGTTTGTATCTCTGATTGTGTGGGTGTGATTGTGTGTGTCTGTGGGTGTGTGTTTGTTTCTCTGATTGTGGGGGGTGTGAGTGTGTATGTCTGTGGGTGTGTGTTTGTATCTCTGATTGTGGGGGGTGTGAGTGTGTGTGTCTGTGGGTGTGTGTTTGTATCTCTGATTGTGTGGGTGTGATTGTGTGTGTCTGTGGGTGTGTGTTTGTATCTCTGATTGTGGGGGGTGTGAGTGTGTGTGTGTCTGTGGGTGTGTGTTTGTATCTCTGATTGTGTGGGGTGTGAGTGTGTGTGTCTGTGGGTGTGTGTTTGTGTCTCTGATTGTGTGGGGTGTGAGTGAGTGTGTGTCTGTGGGTGTGTGTTTGTATCTCTGATTGTGTGGGGTGTGAGTGTGTGTGTTGGTGTGTGTTTGTATCTCTGATTGTGTGGGGTGTGAGTGTGTGTCTGTGGGTGTGTGTTTGTATCTCTGATTGTGTGGGGTGTGAGTGTGTGTCTGTGGGTGTGTGTTTGTATCTCTGATTGTGTGGGGTGTGAGTGTGTGTGTTGGTGTGTGTTTGTATCTCTGATTGTGTGGGGTGTGAGTGTGTGTGTGTGTGGGTGTGTGTTTGTCTCTCTGATTGTGTGGGGTGTGAGTGTGTGTGTGTGTGCGTGTCTGTATCTCTGATTTTGGGGGGTGTGAGTGTGTGTGTCTGTGGGTGTGTGTTTGTATCTCTGATTGTGTGGGTGTGAGTGTGTGTGTGTGGGTGCGTGTTTGTATCTCAGATTGTGGGGGGTGTGAGTGTGTGTGTCTGTGAGTGTGTGTTTGTATCTCTGATTGTGGGGGGTGTGAGTGTGTGTGTCTGTGGGTGTGTGTTTGTATCTCTGATTGTGTGGGGTGTGAGTGTGTGTGTCTGTGGGTGTGTATTTGTATCTCTGATTGTGTGGGGTGTGAGTGTGTATGTCTGTGGGTGTGTGTTTGTATCTCTGATTGTGGGGGGTGTGAGTGTGTGTGTCTGTGGGTCTGTGTTTGTATCTCAGATTGTGGGGGGTGTGAGTGTGTGTGTCTGTGAGTGTGTGTTTGTATCTCTGATTGTGTGGGGTGTGAGTGTGTGTGTCTGTGGGTGTGTGTTTGTATCTCTGATTGTGTGGGTGTGAGTGTGTGTGTCTGTGGGTGTGTGTTTGTACCTAATTGTGGGGGTTGTGAGTGTGTGTGTGTCTGTGGGTGTGTGTTTGTATCTCTGATTGTGTGGGGTGTGAGTGTGTGTGTGTGGGTGTGTGTTTGTATCTCTAATTGTGGGGGTTGTGAGTGTGTGTATGTCTGTGGGTGTGTGTTTGTATCACTGATTGTGTGTGGTGTGAGTGTGTGTCTGTGGTTGTGTGTTTGTATCTCTAATTGTGAGGGATGTGAGTGAGTGTGTGTCTGTGGGTGTGTGTATGTATCTCTGATTATGTGGGTGTGAGTGTGTGTCTGTGGGTGTGTGTTTGTACCTCTGATTGTGTGGGTGTGAGTGTGTGTCTGTGGATGTGTGTTTGTGTGTGCGTGCCTGTATCTCTAATTGTGGGGAGTGTGAGTGTGTGTGTGTGTGTGGGTGTGTGTTTGTATCTCTAATTGTGTGTGGTGTGAATGTGTGTGTCTGTGGGTGTGTGTTTGTATCTCTGATTGTGTGGGGTGTGAGTGAGTGTGTGTCTGTGGGTGTGTATTTGTATCTCTGATTGTGTGGGGTGTGAGTGTGTCTGTGGGTGTGTGTTTGTATCTCTGATTGTGGGGGGTGTGAGTGTGTGTGTCTGTGAGTGTGTGTTTGTATCTCTGATTGTGTGGGGGGTGTGAGTGTGTGTGTGGGTGTGTGTTTGTATCTCTGATTGTGGGGGGTGTGAGTGTGTGTGTCTGTGGGTGTGTGTTTGTATCTCTGATTGTGTGGGGTGTGAGTGTGTATGTCTGTGGGTGTGTGTTTGTATCTCTGATTGTGTGGGGTGTGAGTGTGTATGTCTGTGGGTGTGTGCTTGTATCTCTGATTGTGGGGGGTTGTGAGTGTGTGTGTCTGTGGGTGTGTGTTTGCATCACTGATTGTGTGTGGTGTGAGTGTGTGTGTCTGTGGGTGTGTATTTGTATCTCTGATTATGTGGGTGTGAGTGTGTGTGTCTGTGGGTGTGTGTTTGTATCTCTGATTGTGTGGGGTGTGAATGTGTGTGTGTTGGTGTGTGTTTGTATCTCTGATTGTGTGGGGTGTGAGTGTGTGTGTGTGTGGGTGTGTGTTTGTATCTCTGATTGTGTGGGTGTGAGTGAGTGTGTGTGTGGGTGTGTGTTTGTATCTCTGATTGTGTGGGGTGTGAGTGTGTGTGTGTGTGGGTGTGTGTTTGTATCTCTGACTGTGTGGGGTGTGAGTGTGTGTGTGTGTGGGTTTGTGTTTGTATCTCTGATTGTGTGAGTGTGTGTGTGTGTGGGTGTGTGTTTGTATCTCTGATTGTGTGGGTGTGAGTGAGTGTGTGTCTGTGGGTGTGTGTTTGTATCTCTGATTGTGGGGGGTGTGAGTGTGTGTGTGTGTGGGTGTGTGTTTGTATCTCTGATTGTGTGGGGTGTGAGTGTGTGTGTCTGTGGGTGTGTGTTTGTATCTCTGATTGTGGGGGGTGTGAGTGTGTGTGTGTCTGTGGGTGTGTGTTTGTATCACTGATTGTGTGGGGTGTGAGTGTGTGTGTGTGTGTGTTTGTATCTCTGATTGTGGGGGGTGTGAGTGTGTGTGTCTGTGGGTGTGTCTTTGTACCTCTGATTGTGGGGGGTGTGAGTGTGTGTGTCTGTGGGTGTGTGTTTGTACCTCTGATTGTGTGGGTTGTGAGTGTGTGTGTGTGGGTGTGTGTCTGTATCTCTGATTGTGTGTGTGTGTGAGTGAGTGTGTGTCTGTGGGTGTGTATCTCTGATTGTGTGGGGTGTGGGTGTGTGTTTGTATCTCTGATTGTGTGGGGTGTGAGTGTGTGTGTGTCTGTGAGTGTGTGTTTGTATCTCTGATTGTGTGGGGTGTGAGTGTGTGTGTCTGTGGGTGTGTGTTTGTATCTCTGATTGTGTGGGTGTGAGTGTGTGTTTCTGTGGGTGTGTGTTTGTATCTCTAATTGTGGGGGTTGTGAGTGTGTGTGTGTCTGTGGGTGTGTGTTTGTATCTCTGATTGTGTGGGGTGTGAGTGTGTGTGTGTGGGTGTGTGTTTGTATCTCTAATTGTGGGGGTTGTGAGTGTGTGTATGTCTGTGGGTGTGTGTTTGTATCACTGATTGTGTGTGGTGTGAGTGTGTGTCTGTGGTTGTGTGTTTGTATCTCTAATTGTGAGGGGTGTGAGTGAGTGAGTGTCTGTGGGTGTGTGTTTGTATCTCTGATTGTGTATGGTGTGAGTGTGTGTGTGTGTGAGTGTGTGTATCTCTGATTATGTGGGTGTGAGTGTGTGTCTGTGGGTGTGTGTTTGTACCTCTGATTGTGTGGGTGTGAGTGTGTGTCTGTGGATGTGTGTTTGTGTGTGCGTGCCTGTATCTCTAATTGTGGGGGGTGTGAGTGTGTGTGTGTGTGTGGGTGTGTGTTTGTATCTCTAATTGTGTGTGGTGTGAATGTGTGTGTCTGTGGGTGTGTGTTTGTATCTCTGATTGTGTGGGGTGTGAGTGAGTGTGTGTCTGTGGGTGTGTGTTTGTATCTCTGATTGTGTGGGGTGTGAGTGTGTGTGTTGGTGGGTGTTTGTATCTCTGATTGTGGGAGGTGTGAGTGTGTGTCTGTGGGTGTGTGTTTGTATCTCTGATTGTGTGGGTGTGAGTGTGTGTGTCTGTGGGTGTGTGTTTGTATCTCTGATTGTCGGGGGCTTGAGTGTGTGTGTGTCTGTGGGTGTGTGTTTGTATCTCTGATTGTGTGGGGTGTGAGTGTGTGTGTCTGTGGGTGTGTGTTTGTATCTCTGATTGTGTGGGGTGTGAGTGAGTGTGTGTCTGTGGGTGTGTGTTTGTATCTCTGATTGTGTGGGGTGTGAGTGTGTGTGTTGGTGTGTGTTTGTATCTCTGATTGTGTGGGGTGTGAGTGTGTGTCTGTGGGTGTGTGTTTGTATCTCTGATTGTGTGGGGTGTGAGTGTGTGTGTTGGTGTGTGTTTGTATCTCTGATTGTGTGGGGTGTGAGTGTGTGTGTGGGTGGGTGTGTGTTTGTCTCACTGATTGTGGGAGGTGTGAGTGTGTGTGTGTGTTTGTCTCTCTGATTGTGTGGGGTGTGAGTGTGTGTGTGTGTGTGCGTGTCTGTATCTCTGATTTTGGGGGGTGTGAGTGTGTGTGTCTTTGGGTGTGTGTTTCTATCTCTGATAGTGTGGGTGTGAGTGTGTGTGTGTGGGTGCGTGTTTGTATCTCAGATTGTGGGGGGTGTGAGTGTGTGTGTCTGTGAGTGTGTGTTTGTATCTCTGATTGTGGGGGGTGTGAGTGTGTGTGTCTGTGGGTGTGTGTTTGTATCTCTGATTGTGTGGGGTGTGAGTGTGTGTGTCTGTGGGTGTGTATTTGTATCTCTGATTGTGTGGGGTGTGAGTGTGTATGTCTGTGGGTGTGTGTTTGTATCTCTGATTGTGTGGGGTGTGAGTGTGTGTGTCTGTGGGTGTGTATTTGTATCTCTGATTGTGTGGGGTGTGAGTGTGTATGTCTGTGGGTGTGTGTTTGTATCTCTGATTGTGGGGGGTGTGAGTGTGTGTGTCTGTGGGTGTGTGTTTGTATCTCAGATTGTGGGGGGTGTGAGTGTGTGTGTCTGTGAGTGTGTGTTTGTATCTCTGATTGTGTGGGTGTGAGTGTGTGTGTCTGTGGGTGTGTGTTTGTATCTCTAATTGTGGGGGTTGTGAGTGTGTGTGTGTCTGTGGGTGTGTGTTTGTATCTCTGATTGTGTGGGGTGTGAGTGTGTGTGTGTGGGTGTGTGTTTGTATCTCTAATTGTGGGGGTTGTGAGTGTGTGTATGTCTGTGGGTGTGTGTTTGTATCACTGATTGTGTGTGGTGTGAGTGTGTGTCTGTGGTTGTGTGTTTGTATCTCTAATTGTGAGGGGTGTGAGTGAGTGTGTGTCTGTGGGTGTGTGTTTGTATCTCTGATTGTGGGGGGTGTGAGTGTGTGTGTCTGTGGGTGTGTGTTTGTATCTCTGATTGTGTGGGGTGTGAGTGTGTATGTCTGTGGGTGTGTGTTTGTATCTCTGATTGTGTGGGGTGTGAGTGTGTATGTCTGTGGGTGTGTGTTTGTATCTCTGATTGTGTGGGGTGTGAGTGTGTGTGTCTGTGGGTGTGTGTTTGTATCTCTGATTGTGTGGGGTGTGAGTGTGTGTGTCTGTGGGTGTGTGGTTGTATCTCTGATTGTGGGGGGTTGTGAGTGTGTGTGTCTGTGGGTGTGTGTTTGTATCTCTGATTGTGTGGGGTGTGAGTGTGTGTGTCTGTGGGTGTGTGCTTGTATCTCTGATTGTGGGGGGTTGTGAGTGTGTGTGCCTGTGGGTGAGTGTTTGTATCACTGATTGTGTGTGGTGTGAGTGTGTGTGTCTGTGGGTGTGTGTTTGTATCTCTGATTGTGTGGGGTGTGAGTGAGTGTGTGTCTGTGGGTGTGTGTTTGTATCTCTGATTGTGTGGGGTGTGAGTGTGTGTGTTGGTGTGTGTTTGTATCTCTGATTGTGGGAGGTGTGAGTGTGTGTCTGTGGGTGTGTGTTTGTATCTCTGATTGTGTGGGTGTGAGTGTGTGTGTCTGTGGGTGTGTGTTTGTATCTCTGATTGTGGGGGGCGTGAGTGTGTGTGTGTCTGTGGGTGTGTGTTTGTATCTCTGATTGTGTGGGGTGTGAGTGTGTGTGTCTGTGGGTGTGTGTTTGTATCTCTGATTGTGTGGGGTGTGAGTGAGTGTGTGTCTGTGGGTGTGTGTTTGTATCTCTGATTGTGTGGGGTGTGAGTGTGTGTGTTGGTGTGTGTTTGTATCTCTGATTGTGTGGGGTGTGAGTGTGTGTCTGTGGGTGTGTGTTTGTATCTCTGATTGTGTGGGGTGTGAGTGTGTGTGTTGGTGTGTGTTTGTATCTCTGATTGTGTGTGTGTGTGAGTGAGTGTGTGTCTGTGGCTGTGTATCTCTGATTGTGTGGGGTGTGGGTGTGTGTTTGTATCTCTGATTGTGTGGGGTGTGAGTGTGTGTGTGTCTGTGAGTGTGTGTTTGTATCTCTGATTGTGTGGGGTGTGAGTGTGTGTGTCTGTGGGTGTGTGTTTGTATCTCTGATTGTGTGGGTGTGAGTGTGTGTTTCTGTGGGTGTGTGTTTGTATCTCTAATTGTGGGGGTTGTGAGTGTGTGTGTGTCTGTGGGTGTGTGTTTGTATCTCTGATTGTGTGGGGTGTGAGTGTGTGTGTGTGGGTGTGTGTTTGTATCTCTAATTGTGGGGGTTGTGAGTGTGTGTATGTCTGTGGGTGTGTGTTTGTATCACTGATTGTGTGTGGTGTGAGTGTGTGTCTGTGGTTGTGTGTTTGTATCTCTAATTGTGAGGGGTGTGAGTGAGTGAGTGTCTGTGGGTGTGTGTTTGTATCTCTGATTGTGTGGGGTGTGAGTGTGTGTGTGTGTGAGTGTGTGTATCTCTGATTATGTGGGTGTGAGTGTGTGTCTGTGGGTGTGTGTTTGTACCTCTGATTGTGTGGGTGTGAGTGTGTGTCTGTGGATGTGTGTTTGTGTGTGCGTGCCTGTATCTCTAATTGTGGGGGGTGTGAGTGTGTGTGTGTGTGTGGGTGTGTGTTTGTATCTCTAATTGTGTGTGGTGTGAATGTGTGTGTCTGTGGGTGTGTGTTTGTACCTCTGATTGTGTGGGGTGTGAGTGAGTGTGTGTCTGTGGGTGTGTGTTTGTATCTCTGATTGTGTGGGGTGTGAGTGTGTGTGTTGGTGTGTGTTTGTATCTCTGATTGTGGGAGGTGTGAGTGTGTGTCTGTGGGTGTGTGTTTGTATCTCTGATTGTGTGGGTGTGAGTGTGTGTGTCTGTGGGTGTGTGTTTGTATCTCTGATTGTGGGGGGCGTGAGTGTGTGTGTGTCTGTGGGTGTGTGTTTGTATCTCTGATTGTGTGGGGTGTGAGTGTGTGTGTCTGTGGGTGTGTGTTTGTATCTCTGATTGTGTGGGGTGTGAGTGAGTGTGTGTCTGTGGGTGTGTGTTTGTATCTCTGATTGTGTGGGGTGTGAGTGTGTGTGTGTCTGTGAGTGTGTGTTTGTATCTCTGATTGTGTGGGGTGTGAGTGTGTGTGTCTGTGGGTGTGTGTTTGTATCTCTGATTGTGTGGGTGTGAGTGTGTGTTTCTGTGGGTGTGTGTTTGTATCTCTAATTGTGGGGGTTGTGAGTGTGTGTGTGTCTGTGGGTGTGTGTTTGTATCTCTGATTGTGTGGGGTGTGAGTGTGTGTGTGTGGGTGTGTGTTTGTATCTCTAATTGTGGGGGTTGTGAGTGTGTGTATGTCTGTGGGTGTGTGTTTGTATCACTGATTGTGTGTGGTGTGAGTGTGTGTCTGTGGTTGTGTGTTTGTATCTCTAATTGTGAGGGATGTGAGTGAGTGTGTGTCTGTGGGTGTGTGTATGTATCTCTGATTATGTGGGTGTGAGTGTGTGTCTGTGGGTGTGTGTTTGTACCTCTGATTGTGTGGGTGTGAGTGTGTGTCTGTGGATGTGTGTTTGTGTGTGCGTGCCTGTATCTCTAATTGTGGGGAGTGTGAGTGTGTGTGTGTGTGTGGGTGTGTGTTTGTATCTCTAATTGTGTGTGGTGTGAATGTGTGTGTCTGTGGGTGTGTGTTTGTATCTCTGATTGTGTGGGGTGTGAGTGAGTGTGTGTCTGTGGGTGTGTGTTTGTATCTCTGATTGTGTGGGGTGTGAGTGTGTGTGTTGGTGTGTGTTTGTATCTCTGATTGTGGGAGGTGTGAGTGTGTGTCTGTGGGTGTGTGTTTGTATCTCTGATTGTGTGGGTGTGATTGTGTGTGTCTGTGGGTGTGTGTTTGTTTCTCTGATTGTGGGGGGTGTGAGTGTGTATGTCTGTGGGTGTGTGTTTGTATCTCTGATTGTGGGGGGTGTGAGTGTGTGTGTCTGTGGGTGTGTGTTTGTATCTCTGATTGTGTGGGTGTGATTGTGTGTGTCTGTGGGTGTGTGTTTGTATCTCTGATTGTGGGGGGTGTGAGTGTGTGTGTGTCTGTGGGTGTGTGTTTGTATCTCTGATTGTGTGGGGTGTGAGTGTGTGTGTCTGTGGGTGTGTGTTTGTGTCTCTGATTGTGTGGGGTGTGAGTGAGTGTGTGTCTGTGGGTGTGTGTTTGTATCTCTGATTGTGTGGGGTGTGAGTGTGTGTGTTGGTGTGTGTTTGTATCTCTGATTGTGTGGGGTGTGAGTGTGTGTCTGTGGGTGTGTGTTTGTATCTCTGATTGTGTGGGGTGTGAGTGTGTGTCTGTGGGTGTGTGTTTGTATCTCTGATTGTGTGGGGTGTGAGTGTGTGTGTTGGTGTGTGTTTGTATCTCTGATTGTGTGGGGTGTGAGTGTGTGTGTGTGTGGGTGTGTGTTTGTCTCTCTGATTGTGTGGGGTGTGAGTGTGTGTGTGTGTGCGTGTCTGTATCTCTGATTTTGGGGGGTGTGAGTGTGTGTGTCTGTGGGTGTGTGTTTGTATCTCTGATTGTGTGGGTGTGAGTGTGTGTGTGTGGGTGCGTGTTTGTATCTCAGATTGTGGGGGGTGTGAGTGTGTGTGTCTGTGAGTGTGTGTTTGTATCTCTGATTGTGGGGGGTGTGAGTGTGTGTGTCTGTGGGTGTGTGTTTGTATCTCTGATTGTGTGGGGTGTGAGTGTGTGTGTCTGTGGGTGTGTATTTGTATCTCTGATTGTGTGGGGTGTGAGTGTGTATGTCTGTGGGTGTGTGTTTGTATCTCTGATTGTGGGGGGTGTGAGTGTGTGTGTCTGTGGGTCTGTGTTTGTATCTCAGATTGTGGGGGGTGTGAGTGTGTGTGTCTGTGAGTGTGTGTTTGTATCTCTGATTGTGTGGGGTGTGAGTGTGTGTGTCTGTGGGTGTGTGTTTGTATCTCTGATTGTGTGGGTGTGAGTGTGTGTGTCTGTGGGTGTGTGTTTGTACCTAATTGTGGGGGTTGTGAGTGTGTGTGTGTCTGTGGGTGTGTGTTTGTATCTCTGATTGTGTGGGGTGTGAGTGTGTGTGTGTGGGTGTGTGTTTGTATCTCTAATTGTGGGGGTTGTGAGTGTGTGTATGTCTGTGGGTGTGTGTTTGTATCACTGATTGTGTGTGGTGTGAGTGTGTGTCTGTGGTTGTGTGTTTGTATCTCTAATTGTGAGGGATGTGAGTGAGTGTGTGTCTGTGGGTGTGTGTATGTATCTCTGATTATGTGGGTGTGAGTGTGTGTCTGTGGGTGTGTGTTTGTACCTCTGATTGTGTGGGTGTGAGTGTGTGTCTGTGGATGTGTGTTTGTGTGTGCGTGCCTGTATCTCTAATTGTGGGGAGTGTGAGTGTGTGTGTGTGTGTGGGTGTGTGTTTGTATCTCTAATTGTGTGTGGTGTGAATGTGTGTGTCTGTGGGTGTGTGTTTGTATCTCTGATTGTGTGGGGTGTGAGTGAGTGTGTGTCTGTGGGTGTGTGTTTGTATCTCTGATTGTGTGGGGTGTGAGTGTGTGTGTTGGTGTGTGTTTGTATCTCTGATTGTGGGAGGTGTGAGTGTGTGTCTGTGGGTGTGTGTTTGTATCTCTGATTGTGTGGGTGTGATTGTGTGTGTCTGTGGGTGTGTGTTTGTTTCTCTGATTGTGGGGGGTGTGAGTGTGTGTGTGTCTGTGGGTGTGTGTTTGTATCTCTGATTGTGTGGGGTGTGAGTGTGTGTGTCTGTGGGTGTGTGTTTGTATCTCTGATTGTGTGGGGTGTGAGTGAGTGTGTGTCTGTGGGTGTGTGTTTGTATCTCTGATTGTGTGGGGTGTGAGTGTGTGTGTTGGTGTGTGTTTGTATCTCTGATTGTGTGGGGTGTGAGTGTGTGTCTGTGGGTGTGTGTTTGTATCTCTGATTGTGTGGGGTGTGAGTGTGTGTGTTGGTGTGTGTTTGTATCTCTGATTGTGTGGGGTGTGAGTGTGTGTGTGTGTGGGTGTGTGTTTGTCTCACTGATTGTGGGAGGTGTGAGTGTGTGTGTGTGTGGGTGTGTGTTTGTCTCACTGATTGTGTGGGGTGTGAGTGTGTGTGTGTGTGTGCGTGTCTGTATCTCTGATTTTGGGGGGTGTGAGTGTGTGTGTCTGTGGGTGTGTGTTTGTATCTCTGATTGTGTGGGTGTGAGTGTGTGTGTCGGTGCGTGTTTGTATCTCAGATTGTGGTGGGTGTGAGTATGTGTGTCTGTGAGTGTGTGTTTGTATCTCTGATTGTGGGGGGTGTGAGTGTGTGTGTCTGTGGGTGTGTGTTTGTATCTCTGATTGTGTGGGGTGTGAGTGTGTGTGTCTGTGGGTGTGTATTTGTATCTCTGATTGTGTGGGGTGTGAGTGTGTATGTCTGTGGGTGTGTGATTGTATCTCTGATTGTGTGGGGTGTGAGTGTGTGTGTCTGTGGGTGTGTATTTGTATCTCTGATTGTGTGGGGTGTGAGTGTGTCTGTGGGTGTGTGTTTGTATCTCTGATTGTGGGGGGTGTGAGTGTGTGTGTCTGTGAGTGTGTGTTTGTATCTCTGATTGTGTGGGGGGTGTGAGTGTGTGTGTGGGTGTGTGTTTGTATCTCTGATTGTGGGGGGTGTGAGTGTGTGTGTCTGTGGGTGTGTGTTTGTATCTCTGATTGTGTGGGGTGTGAGTGTGTATGTCTGTGGGTGTGTGTTTGTATCTCTGATTGTGTGGGGTGTGAGTGTGTATGTCTGTGGGTGTGTGCTTGTATCTCTGATTGTGGGGGGTTGTGAGTGTGTGTGTCTGTGGGTGTGTGTTTGCATCACTGATTGTGTGTGGTGTGAGTGTGTGTGTCTGTGGGTGTGTATTTGTATCTCTGATTATGTGGGTGTGAGTGTGTGTGTCTGTGGGTGTGTGTTTGTATCTCTGATTGTGTGGGGTGTGAATGTGTGTGTGTTGGTGTGTGTTTGTATCTCTGATTGTGTGGGGTGTGAGTGTGTGTGTGTGTGGGTGTGTGTTTGTATCTCTGATTGTGTGGGTGTGAGTGAGTGTGTGTGTGGGTGTGTGTTTGTATCTCTGATTGTGTGGGGTGTGAGTGTGTGTGTGTGTGGGTGTGTGTTTGTATCTCTGACTGTGTGGGGTGTGAGTGTGTGTGTGTGTGGGTGTGTGTTTGTATCTCTGATTGTGTGAGTGTGTGTGTGTGTGGGTGTGTGTTTGTATCTCTGATTGTGTGGGTGTGAGTGAGTGTGTGTCTGTGGGTGTGTGTTTGTATCTCTGATTGTGGGGGGTGTGAGTGTGTGTGTGTGTGGGTGTGTGTTTGTATCTCTGATTGTGTGGGGTGTGAGTGTGTGTGTCTGTGGGTGTGTGTTTGTATCTCTGATTGTGGGGGGTGTGAGTGTGTGTGTGTCTGTGGGTGTGTGTTTGTATCACTGATTGTGTGGGGTGTGAGTGTGTGTGTGTGTGTGTTTGTATCTCTGATTGTGGGGGGTGTGAGTGTGTGTGTCTGTGGGTGTGTCTTTGTACCTCTGATTGTGGGGGGTGTGAGTGTGTGTGTCTGTGGGTGTGTGTTTGTACCTCTGATTGTGTGGGTTGTGAGTGTGTGTGTGTGGGTGTGTGTCTGTATCTCTGATTGTGTGTGTGTGTGAGTGAGTGTGTGTCTGTGGGTGTGTATCTCTGATTGTGTGGGGTGTGGGTGTGTGTTTGTATCTCTGATTGTGTGGGGTGTGAGTGTGTGTGTGTCTGTGAGTGTGTGTTTGTATCTCTGATTGTGTGGGGTGTGAGTGTGTGTGTCTGTGGGTGTGTGTTTGTATCTCTGATTGTGTGGGTGTGAGTGTGTGTTTCTGTGGGTGTGTGTTTGTATCTCTAATTGTGGGGGTTGTGAGTGTGTGTGTGTCTGTGGGTGTGTGTTTGTATCTCTGATTGTGTGGGGTGTGAGTGTGTGTGTGTGGGTGTGTGTTTGTATCTCTAATTGTGGGGGTTGTGAGTGTGTGTATGTCTGTGGGTGTGTGTTTGTATCACTGATTGTGTGTGGTGTGAGTGTGTGTCTGTGGTTGTGTGTTTGTATCTCTAATTGTGAGGGGTGTGAGTGAGTGAGTGTCTGTGGGTGTGTGTTTGTATCTCTGATTGTGTATGGTGTGAGTGTGTGTGTGTGTGAGTGTGTGTATCTCTGATTATGTGGGTGTGAGTGTGTGTCTGTGGGTGTGTGTTTGTACCTCTGATTGTGTGGGTGTGAGTGTGTGTCTGTGGATGTGTGTTTGTGTGTGCGTGCCTGTATCTCTAATTGTGGGGGGTGTGAGTGTGTGTGTGTGTGTGGGTGTGTGTTTGTATCTCTAATTGTGTGTGGTGTGAATGTGTGTGTCTGTGGGTGTGTGTTTGTATCTCTGATTGTGTGGGGTGTGAGTGAGTGTGTGTCTGTGGGTGTGTGTTTGTATCTCTGATTGTGTGGGGTGTGAGTGTGTGTGTTGGTGGGTGTTTGTATCTCTGATTGTGGGAGGTGTGAGTGTGTGTCTGTGGGTGTGTGTTTGTATCTCTGATTGTGTGGGTGTGAGTGTGTGTGTCTGTGGGTGTGTGTTTGTATCTCTGATTGTGGGGGGCTTGAGTGTGTGTGTGTCTGTGGGTGTGTGTTTGTATCTCTGATTGTGTGGGGTGTGAGTGTGTGTGTCTGTGGGTGTGTGTTTGTATCTCTGATTGTGTGGGGTGTGAGTGAGTGTGTGTCTGTGGGTGTGTGTTTGTATCTCTGATTGTGTGGGGTGTGAGTGTGTGTGTTGGTGTGTGTTTGTATCTCTGATTGTGTGGGGTGTGAGTGTGTGTCTGTGGGTGTGTGTTTGTATCTCTGATTGTGTGGGGTGTGAGTGTGTGTGTTGGTGTGTGTTTGTATCTCTGATTGTGTGGGGTGTGAGTGTGTGTGTGGGTGGGTGTGTGTTTGTCTCACTGATTGTGGGAGGTGTGAGTGTGTGTGTGTGTTTGTCTCTCTGATTGTGTGGGGTGTGAGTGTGTGTGTGTGTGTGCGTGTCTGTATCTCTGATTTTGGGGGGTGTGAGTGTGTGTGTCTTTGGGTGTGTGTTTCTATCTCTGATAGTGTGGGTGTGAGTGTGTGTGTGTGGGTGCGTGTTTGTATCTCAGATTGTGGGGGGTGTGAGTGTGTGTGTCTGTGAGTGTGTGTTTGTATCTCTGATTGTGGGGGGTGTGAGTGTGTGTGTCTGTGGGTGTGTGTTTGTATCTCTGATTGTGTGGGGTGTGAGTGTGTGTCTGTGGGTGTGTATTTGTATCTCTGATTGTGTGGGGTGTGAGTGTGTATGTCTGTGGGTGTGTGTTTGTATCTCTGATTGTGTGGGGTGTGAGTGTGTGTGTCTGTGGGTGTGTATTTGTATCTCTGATTGTGTGGGGTGTGAGTGTGTATGTCTGTGGGTGTGTGTTTGTATCTCTGATTGTGGGGGGTGTGAGTGTGTGTGTCTGTGGGTGTGTGTTTGTATCTCAGATTGTGGGGGGTGTGAGTGTGTGTGTCTGTGAGTGTGTGTTTGTATCTCTGATTGTGTGGGTGTGAGTGTGTGTGTCTGTGGGTGTGTGTTTGTATCTCTAATTGTGGGGGTTGTGAGTGTGTGTGTGTCTGTGGGTGTGTGTTTGTATCTCTGATTGTGTGGGGTGTGAGTGTGTGTGTGTGGGTGTGTGTTTGTATCTCTAATTGTGGGGGTTGTGAGTGTGTGTATGTCTGTGGGTGTGTGTTTGTATCACTGATTGTGTGTGGTGTGAGTGTGTGTCTGTGGTTGTGTGTTTGTATCTCTAATTGTGAGGGGTGTGAGTGAGTGTGTGTCTGTGGGTGTGTGTTTGTATCTCTGATTGTGGGGGGTGTGAGTGTGTGTGTCTGTGGGTGTGTGTTTGTATCTCTGATTGTGTGGGGTGTGAGTGTGTATGTCTGTGGGTGTGTGTTTGTATCTCTGATTGTGTGGGGTGTGAGTGTGTATGTCTGTGGGTGTGTGTTTGTATCTCTGATTGTGTGGGGTGTGAGTGTGTGTGTCTGTGGGTGTGTGTTTGTATCTCTGATTGTGTGGGGTGTGAGTGTGTGTGTCTGTGGGTGTGTGGTTGTATCTCTGATTGTGGGGGGTTGTGAGTGTGTGTGTCTGTGGGTGTGTGTTTGTATCTCTGATTGTGTGGGGTGTGAGTGTGTGTGTCTGTGGGTGTGTGCTTGTATCTCTGATTGTGGGGGGTTGTGAGTGTGTGTGCCTGTGGGTGAGTGTTTGTATCACTGATTGTGTGTGGTGTGAGTGTGTGTGTCTGTGGGTGTGTGTTTGTATCTCTGATTGTGTGGGGTGTGAGTGAGTGTGTGTCTGTGGGTGTGTGTTTGTATCTCTGATTGTGTGGGGTGTGAGTGTGTGTGTTGGTGTGTGTTTGTATCTCTGATTGTGGGAGGTGTGAGTGTGTGTCTGTGGGTGTGTGTTTGTATCTCTGATTGTGTGGGTGTGAGTGTGTGTGTCTGTGGGTGTGTGTTTGTATCTCTGATTGTGGGGGGCGTGAGTGTGTGTGTGTCTGTGGGTGTGTGTTTGTATCTCTGATTGTGTGGGGTGTGAGTGTGTGTGTCTGTGGGTGTGTGTTTGTATCTCTGATTGTGTGGGGTGTGAGTGAGTGTGTGTCTGTGGGTGTGTGTTTGTATCTCTGATTGTGTGGGGTGTGAGTGTGTGTGTTGGTGTGTGTTTGTATCTCTGATTGTGTGGGGTGTGAGTGTGTGTCTGTGGGTGTGTGTTTGTATCTCTGATTGTGTGGGGTGTGAGTGTGTGTGTTGGTGTGTGTTTGTATCTCTGATTGTGTGTGTGTGTGAGTGAGTGTGTGTCTGTGGCTGTGTATCTCTGATTGTGTGGGGTGTGGGTGTGTGTTTGTATCTCTGATTGTGTGGGGTGTGAGTGTGTGTGTGTCTGTGAGTGTGTGTTTGTATCTCTGATTGTGTGGGGTGTGAGTGTGTGTGTCTGTGGGTGTGTGTTTGTATCTCTGATTGTGTGGGTGTGAGTGTGTGTTTCTGTGGGTGTGTGTTTGTATCTCTAATTGTGGGGGTTGTGAGTGTGTGTGTGTCTGTGGGTGTGTGTTTGTATCTCTGATTGTGTGGGGTGTGAGTGTGTGTGTGTGGGTGTGTGTTTGTATCTCTAATTGTGGGGGTTGTGAGTGTGTGTATGTCTGTGGGTGTGTGTTTGTATCACTGATTGTGTGTGGTGTGAGTGTGTGTCTGTGGTTGTGTGTTTGTATCTCTAATTGTGAGGGGTGTGAGTGAGTGAGTGTCTGTGGGTGTGTGTTTGTATCTCTGATTGTGTGGGGTGTGAGTGTGTGTGTGTGTGAGTGTGTGTATCTCTGATTATGTGGGTGTGAGTGTGTGTCTGTGGGTGTGTGTTTGTACCTCTGATTGTGTGGGTGTGAGTGTGTGTCTGTGGATGTGTGTTTGTGTGTGCGTGCCTGTATCTCTAATTGTGGGGGGTGTGAGTGTGTGTGTGTGTGTGGGTGTGTGTTTGTATCTCTAATTGTGTGTGGTGTGAATGTGTGTGTCTGTGGGTGTGTGTTTGTATCTCTGATTGTGTGGGGTGTGAGTGAGTGTGTGTCTGTGGGTGTGTGTTTGTATCTCTGATTGTGTGGGGTGTGAGTGTGTGTGTTGGTGTGTGTTTGTATCTCTGATTGTGGGAGGTGTGAGTGTGTGTCTGTGGGTGTGTGTTTGTATCTCTGATTGTGTGGGTGTGAGTGTGTGTGTCTGTGGGTGTGTGTTTGTATCTCTGATTGTGGGGGGCGTGAGTGTGTGTGTGTCTGTGGGTGTGTGTTTGTATCTCTGATTGTGTGGGGTGTGAGTGTGTGTGTCTGTGGGTGTGTGTTTGTATCTCTGATTGTGTGGGGTGTGAGTGAGTGTGTGTCTGTGGGTGTGTGTTTGTATCTCTGATTGTGTGGGGTGTGAGTGTGTGTGTTGGTGTGTGTTTGTATCTCTGATTGTGTGGGGTGTGAGTGTGTGTCTGTGGGTGTGTGTTTGTATCTCTGATTGTGTGGGGTGTGAGTGTGTGTGTTGGTGTGTGTTTGTATCTCTGATTGTGTGGGGTGTGAGTGTGTGTGTGGGTGGGTGTGTGTTTGTCTCACTGATTGTGGGAGGTGTGAGTGTGTGTGTGTGTGGGTGTGTGTTTGTCTCTCTGATTGTGTGGGGTGTGAGTGTGTGTGTGTGTGTGCGTGTCTGTATCTCTGATTTTGGGGGGTGTGAGTGTGTGTGTCTTTGGGTGTGTGTTTCTATCTCTGATAGTGTGGGTGTGAGTGTGTGTGTGTGGGTGCGTGTTTGTATCTCAGATTGTGGGGGGTGTGAGTGTGTGTGTCTGTGAGTGTGAGTTTGTATCTCTGATTGTGGGGGGTGTGAGTGTGTGTGTCTGTGGGTGTGTGTTTGTATCTCTGATTGTGTGGGGTGTGAGTGTGTGTGTCTGTGGGTGTGTATTTGTATCTCTGATTGTGTGGGGTGTGAGTGTGTATGTCTGTGGGTGTGTGTTTGTATCTCTGATTGTGTGGGGTGTGAGTGTGTGTGTCTGTGGGTGTGTATTTGTATCTCTGATTGTGTGGGGTGTGAGTGTGTATGTCTGTGGGTGTGTGTTTGTATCTCTGATTGTGGGGGGTGTGAGTGTGTGTGTCTGTGGGTGTGTGTTTGTATCTCAGATTGTGGGGGGTGTGAGTGTGTGTGTCTGTGAGTGTGTGTTTGTATCTCTGATTGTGTGGGTGTGAGTGTGTGTGTCTGTGGGTGTGTGTTTGTATCTCTAATTGTGGGGGTTGTGAGTGTGTGTGTGTCTGTGGGTGTGTGTTTGTATCTCTGATTGTGTGGGGTGTGAGTGTGTGTGTGTGGGTGTGTGTTTGTATCTCTAATTGTGGGGGTTGTGAGTGTGTGTATGTCTGTGGGTGTGTGTTTGTATCACTGATTGTGTGTGGTGTGAGTGTGTGTCTGTGGTTGTGTGTTTGTATCTCTAATTGTGAGGGGTGTGAGTGAGTGTGTGTCTGTGGGTGTGTGTTTGTATCTCTGATTGTGGGGGGTGTGAGTGTGTGTGTCTGTGGGTATGTGTTTGTATCTCTGATTGTGTGGGGTGTGAGTGTGTATGTCTGTGGGTGTGTGTTTGTATCTCTGATTGTGTGGGGTGTGAGTGTGTATGTCTGTGGGTGTGTGTTTGTATCTCTGATTGTGTGGGGTGTGAGTGTGTGTGTCTGTGGGTGTGTGTTTGTATCTCTGATTGTGTGGGGTGTGAGTGTGTGTGTCTGTGGGTGTGTGGTTGTATCTCTGATTGTAGGGGGTTGTGAGTGTGTGTGTCTGTGGGTGTGTGTTTGTATCTCTGATTGTGTGGGGTGTGAGTGTGTGTGTCTGTGGGTGTGTGCTTGTATCTCTGATTGTGGGGGGTTGTGAGTGTGTGTGCCTGTGGGTGAGTGTTTGTATCACTGATTGTGTGTGGTGTGAGTGTGTGTGTCTGTGGGTGTGTGTTTGTATCTCTGATTGTGTGGGGTGTGAGTGAGTGTGTGTCTGTGGGTGTGTGTTTGTATCTCTGATTGTGTGGGGTGTGAGTGTGTGTGTTGGTGTGTGTTTGTATCTCTGATTGTGGGAGGTGTGAGTGTGTGTCTGTGGGTGTGTGTTTGTATCTCTGATTGTGTGGGTGTGAGTGTGTGTGTCTGTGGGTGTGTGTTTGTATCTCTGATTGTGGGGGGCGTGAGTGTGTGTGTGTCTGTGGGTGTGTGTTTGTATCTCTGATTGTGTGGGGTGTGAGTGTGTGTGTCTGTGGGTGTGTGTTTGTATCTCTGATTGTGTGGGGTGTGAGTGAGTGTGTGTCTGTGGGTGTGTGTTTGTATCTCTGATTGTGTGGGGTGTGAGTGTGTGTGTTGGTGTGTGTTTGTATCTCTGATTGTGTGGGGTGTGAGTGTGTGTCTGTGGGTGTGTGTTTGTATCTCTGATTGTGTGGGGTGTGAGTGTGTGTGTTGGTGTGTGTTTGTATCTCTGATTGTGTGGGGTGTGAGTGTGTGTGTGGGTGGGTGTGTGTTTGTCTCACTGATTGTGGGAGGTGTGAGTGTGTGTGTGTGTGGGTGTGTGTTTGTCTCTCTGATTGTGTGGGGTGTGAGTGTGTGTGTGTGTGTGCGTGTCTGTATCTCTGATTTTGGGGGGTGTGAGTGTGTGTGTCTTTGGGTGTGTGTTTCTATCTCTGATTGTGTGGGTGTGAGTGTGTGTGTGTGGGTGCGTGTTTGTATCTCAGATTGTGGGGGGTGTGAGTGTGTGTGTCTGTGAGTGTGTGTTTGTATCTCTGATTGTGGGGGGTGTGAGTGTGTGTGTCTGTGGGTGTGTGTTTGTATCTCTGATTGTGTGGGGTGTGAGTGTGTGTGTCTGTGGGTGTGTATTTGTATCTCTGATTGTGTGGGGTGTGAGTGTGTATGTCTGTGGGTGTGTGTTTGTATCTCTGATTGTGTGGGGTGTGAGTGTGTGTGTCTGTGGGTGTGTGTTTGTATCTCTGATTGTGTGGGTGTGAGTGTGTGTTTCTGTGGGTGTGTGTTTGTATCTCTAATTGTGGGGGTTGTGAGTGTGTGTGTGTCTGTGGGTGTGTGTTTGTATCTCTGATTGTGTGGGGTGTGAGTGTGTGTGTGTGGGTGTGTGTTTGTATCTCTAATTGTGGGGGTTGTGAGTGTGTGTATGTCTGTGGGTGTGTGTTTGTATCACTGATTGTGTGTGGTGTGAGTGTGTGTCTGTGGTTGTGTGTTTGTATCTCTAATTGTGAGGGGTGTGAGTGAGTGAGTGTCTGTGGGTGTGTGTTTGTATCTCTGATTGTGTGGGGTGTGAGTGTGTGTGTGTGTGAGTGTGTGTATCTCTGATTATGTGGGTGTGAGTGTGTGTCTGTGGGTGTGTGTTTGTACCTCTGATTGTGTGGGTGTGAGTGTGTGTCTGTGGATGTGTGTTTGTGTGTGCGTGCCTGTATCTCTAATTGTGGGGGGTGTGAGTGTGTGTGTGTGTGTGGGTGTGTGTTTGTATCTCTAATTGTGTGTGGTGTGAATGTGTGTGTCTGTGGGTGTGTGTTTGTATCTCTGATTGTGTGGGGTGTGAGTGAGTGTGTGTCTGTGGGTGTGTGTTTGTATCTCTGATTGTGTGGGGTGTGAGTGTGTGTGTTGGTGGGTGTTTGTATCTCTGATTGTGGGAGGTGTGAGTGTGTGTCTGTGGGTGTGTGTTTGTATCTCTGATTGTGTGGGTGTGAGTGTGTGTGTCTGTGGGTGTGTGTTTGTATCTCTGATTGTGGGGGGCGTGAGTGTGTGTGTGTCTGTGGGTGTGTGTTTGTATCTCTGATTGTGTGGGGTGTGAGTGTGTGTGTCTGTGGGTGTGTGTTTGTATCTCTGATTGTGTGGGGTGTGAGTGAGTGTGTGTCTGTGGGTGTGTGTTTGTATCTCTGATTGTGTGGGGTGTGAGTGTGTGTGTTGGTGTGTGTTTGTATCTCTGATTGTGTGGGGTGTGAGTGTGTGTCTGTGGGTGTGTGTTTGTATCTCTGATTGTGTGGGGTGTGAGTGTGTGTGTTGGTGTGTGTTTGTATCTCTGATTGTGTGGGGTGTGAGTGTGTGTGTGGGTAGGTGTGTGTTTGTCTCACTGATTGTGGGAGGTGTGAGTGTGTGTGTGTGTGGGTGTGTGTTTGTCTCTCTGATTGTGTGGGGTGTGAGTGTGTGTGTGTGTGTGCGTGTCTGTATCTCTGATTTTGGGGGGTGTGAGTGTGTGTGTCTTTGGGTGTGTGTTTCTATCTCTGATAGTGTGGGTGTGAGTGTGTGTGTGTGGGTGCGTGTTTGTATCTCAGATTGTGGGGGGTGTGAGTGTGTGTGTCTGTGAGTGTGTGTTTGTATCTCTGATTGTGGGGGGTGTGAGTGTGTGTGTCTGTGGGTGTGTGTTTGTATCTCTGATTGTGTGGGGTGTGAGTGTGTGTGTCTGTGGGTGTGTATTTGTATCTCTGATTGTGTGGGGTGTGAGTGTGTATGTCTGTGGGTGTGTGTTTGTATCTCTGATTGTGTGGGGTGTGAGTGTGTGTGTCTGTGGGTGTGTATTTGTATCTCTGATTGTGTGGGGTGTGAGTGTGTATGTCTGTGGGTGTGTGTTTGTATCTCTGATTGTGGGGGGTGTGAGTGTGTGTGTCTGTGGGTGTGTGTTTGTATCTCAGATTGTGGGGGGTGTGAGTGTGTGTGTCTGTGAGTGTGTGTTTGTATCTCTGATTGTGTGGGTGTGAGTGTGTGTGTCTGTGGGTGTGTGTTTGTATCTCTAATTGTGGGGGTTGTGAGTGTGTGTGTGTCTGTGGGTGTGTGTTTGTATCTCTGATTGTGTGGGGTGTGAGTGTGTGTGTGTGGGTGTGTGTTTGTATCTCTAATTGTGGGGATTGTGAGTGTGTGTATGTCTGTGGGTGTGTGTTTGTATCACTGATTGTGTGTGGTGTGAGTGTGTGTCTGTGGTTGTGTGTTTGTATCTCTAATTGTGAGGGGTGTGAGTGAGTGTGTGTCTGTGGGTGTGTGTTTGTATCTCTGATTGTGGGGGGTGTGAGTGTGTGTGTCTGTGGGTGTGTGTTTGTATCTCTGATTGTGTGGGGTGTGAGTGTGTATGTCTGTGGGTGTGTGTTTGTATCTCTGATTGTGTGGGGTGTGAGTGTGTATGTCTGTGGGTGTGTGTTTGTATCTCTGATTGTGTGGGGTGTGAGTGTGTGTGTCTGTGGGTGTGTGTTTGTATCTCTGATTGTGTGGGGTGTGAGTGTGTGTGTCTGTGGGTGTGTGGTTGTATCTCTGATTGTGGGGGGTTGTGAGTGTGTGTGTCTGTGGGTGTGTGTTTGTATCTCTGATTGTGTGGGGTGTGAGTGTGTGTGTCTGTGGGTGTGTGCTTGTATCTCTGATTGTGGGGGGTTGTGAGTGTGTGTGCCTGTGGGTGAGTGTTTGTATCACTGATTGTGTGTGGTGTGAGTGTGTGTGTCTGTGGGTGTGTGTTTGTATCTCTGATTGTGTGGGGTGTGAGTGAGTGTGTGTCTGTGGGTGTGTGTTTGTATCTCTGATTGTGTGGGGTGTGAGTGTGTGTGTTGGTGTGTGTTTGTATCTCTGATTGTGGGAGGTGTGAGTGTGTGTCTGTGGGTGTGTGTTTGTATCTCTGATTGTGTGGGTGTGAGTGTGTGTGTCTGTGGGTGTGTGTTTGTATCTCTGATTGTGGGGGGCGTGAGTGTGTGTGTGTCTGTGGGTGTGTGTTTGTATCTCTGATTGTGTGGGGTGTGAGTGTGTGTGTCTGTGGGTGTGTGTTTGTATCTCTGATTGTGTGGGGTGTGAGTGAGTGTGTGTCTGTGGGTGTGTGTTTGTATCTCTGATTGTGTGGGGTGTGAGTGTGTGTGGTGGTGTGTGTTTGTATCTCTGATTGTGTGGGGTGTGAGTGTGTGTCTGTGGGTGTGTGTTTGTATCTCTGATTGTGTGGGGTGTGAGTGTGTTTGTTGGTGTGTGTTTGTATCTCTGATTGTGTGTGTGTGTGAGTGAGTGTGTGTCTGTGGGTGTGTATCTCTGATTGTGTGGGGTGTGGGTGTGTGTTTGTATCTCTGATTGTGTGGGGTGTGAGTGTGTGTGTGTCTGTGAGTGTGTGTTTGTATCTCTGATTGTGTGGGGTGTGAGTGTGTGTGTCTGTGGGTGTGTGTTTGTATCTCTGATTGTGTGGGTGTGAGTGTGTGTTTCTGTGGGTGTGTGTTTGTATCTCTAATTGTGGGGGTTGTGAGTGTGTGTGTGTCTGTGGGTGTGTGTTTGTATCTCTGATTGTGTGGGGTGTGAGTGTGTGTGTCTGTGGGTGTGTGCTTGTATCTCTGATTGTGGGGGGTTGTGAGTGTGTGTGCCTGTGGGTGAGTGTTTGTATCACTGATTGTGTGTGGTGTGAGTGTGTGTGTCTGTGGGTGTGTGTTTGTATCTCTGATTGTGTGGTGTGTGAGTGAGTGTGTGTCTGTGGGTGTGTGTTTGTATCTCTGATTGTGTGGGGTGTGAGTGTGTGTGTTGGTGTGTGTTTGTATCTCTGATTGTGGGAGGTGTGAGTGTGTGTCTGTGGGTGTGTGTTTGTATCTCTGATTGTGTGGGTGTGAGTGTGTGTGTCTGTGGGTGTGTGTTTGTATCTCTGATTGTGGGGGGCGTGAGTGTGTGTGTGTCTGTGGGTGTGTGTTTGTATCTCTGATTGTGTGGGGTGTGAGTGTGTGTGTCTGTGGGTGTGTGTTTGTATCTCTGATTGTGTGGGGTGTGAGTGAGTGTGTGTCTGTGGGTGTGTGTTTGTATCTCTGATTGTGTGGGGTGTGAGTGTGTGTGTTGGTGTGTGTTTGTATCTCTGATTGTGTGGGGTGTGAGTGTGTGTCTGTGGGTGTGTGTTTGTATCTCTGATTGTGTGGGGTGTGAGTGTGTGTGTTGGTGTGTGTTTGTATCTCTGATTGTGTGTGTGTGTGAGTGAGTGTGTGTCTGTGGCTGTGTATCTCTGATTGTGTGGGGTGTGGGTGTGTGTTTGTATCTCTGATTGTGTGGGGTGTGAGTGTGTGTGTGTCTGTGAGTGTGTGTTTGTATCTCTGATTGTGTGGGGTGTGAGTGTGTGTGTCTGTGGGTGTGTGTTTGTATCTCTGATTGTGTGGGTGTGAGTGTGTGTTTCTGTGGGTGTGTGTTTGTATCTCTAATTGTGGGGGTTGTGAGTGTGTGTGTGTCTGTGGGTGTGTGTTTGTATCTCTGATTGTGTGGGGTGTGAGTGTGTGTGTGTGGGTGTGTGTTTGTATCTCTAATTGTGGGGGTTGTGAGTGTGTGTATGTCTGTGGGTGTGTGTTTGTATCACTGATTGTGTGTGGTGTGAGTGTGTGTCTGTGGTTGTGTGTTTGTATCTCTAATTGTGAGGGGTGTGAGTGAGTGAGTGTCTGTGGGTGTGTGTTTGTATCTCTGATTGTGTGGGGTGTGAGTGTGTGTGTGTGTGAGTGTGTGTATCTCTGATTATGTGGGTGTGAGTGTGTGTCTGTGGGTGTGTGTTTGTACCTCTGATTGTGTGGGTGTGAGTGTGTGTCTGTGGATGTGTGTTTGTGTGTGCGTGCCTGTATCTCTAATTGTGGGGGGTGTGAGTGTGTGTGTGTGTGTGGGTGTGTGTTTGTATCTCTAATTGTGTGTGGTGTGAATGTGTGTGTCTGTGGGTGTGTGTTTGTATCTCTGATTGTGTGGGGTGTGAGTGAGTGTGTGTCTGTGGGTGTGTGTTTGTATCTCTGATTGTGTGGGGTGTGAGTGTGTGTGTTGGTGTGTGTTTGTATCTCTGATTGTGGGAGGTGTGAGTGTGTGTCTGTGGGTGTGTGTTTGTATCTCTGATTGTGTGGGTGTGAGTGTGTGTGTCTGTGGGTGTGTGTTTGTATCTCTGATTGTGGGGGGCGTGAGTGTGTGTGTGTCTGTGGGTGTGTGTTTGTATCTCTGATTGTGTGGGGTGTGAGTGTGTGTGTCTGTGGGTGTGTGTTTGTATCTCTGATTGTGTGGGGTGTGAGTGAGTGTGTGTCTGTGGGTGTGTGTTTGTATCTCTGATTGTGTGGGGTGTGAGTGTGTGTGTTGGTGTGTGTTTGTATCTCTGATTGTGTGGGGTGTGAGTGTGTGTCTGTGGGTGTGTGTTTGTATCTCTGATTGTGTGGGGTGTGAGTGTGTGTGTTGGTGTGTGTTTGTATCTCTGATTGTGTGGGGTGTGAGTGTGTGTGTGGGTGGGTGTGTGTTTGTCTCACTGATTGTGGGAGGTGTGAGTGTGTGTGTGTGTGGGTGTGTGTTTGTCTCTCTGATTGTGTGGGGTGTGAGTGTGTGTGTGTGTGTGCGTGTCTGTATCTCTGATTTTGGGGGGTGTGAGTGTGTGTGTCTTTGGGTGTGTGTTTCTATCTCTGATAGTGTGGGTGTGAGTGTGTGTGTGTGGGTGCGTGTTTGTATCTCAGATTGTGGGGGGTGTGAGTGTGTGTGTCTGTGAGTGTGTGTTTGTATCTCTGATTGTGGGGGGTGTGAGTGTGTGTGTCTGTGGGTGTGTGTTTGTATCTCTGATTGTGTGGGGTGTGAGTGTGTGTGTCTGTGGGTGTGTATTTGTATCTCTGATTGTGTGGGGTGTGAGTGTGTATGTCTGTGGGTGTGTGTTTGTATCTCTGATTGTGTGGGGTGTGAGTGTGTGTGTCTGTGGGTGTGTATTTGTATCTCTGATTGTGTGGGGTGTGAGTGTGTATGTCTGTGGGTGTGTGTTTGTATCTCTGATTGTGGGGGGTGTGAGTGTGTGTGTCTGTGGGTGTGTGTTTGTATCTCAGATTGTGGGGGGTGTGAGTGTGTGTGTCTGTGAGTGTGTGTTTGTATCTCTGATTGTGTGGGTGTGAGTGTGTGTGTCTGTGGGTGTGTGTTTGTATCTCTAATTGTGGGGGTTGTGAGTGTGTGTGTGTCTGTGGGTGTGTGTTTGTATCTCTGATTGTGTGGGGTGTGAGTGTGTGTGTGTGGGTGTGTGTTTGTATCTCTAATTGTGGGGGTTGTGAGTGTGTGTATGTCTGTGGGTGTGTGTTTGTATCACTGATTGTGTGTGGTGTGAGTGTGTGTCTGTGGTTGTGTGTTTGTATCTCTAATTGTGAGGGGTGTGAGTGAGTGTGTGTCTGTGGGTGTGTGTTTGTATCTCTGATTGTGGGGGGTGTGAGTGTGTGTGTCTGTGGGTATGTGTTTGTATCTCTGATTGTGTGGGGTGTGAGTGTGTATGTCTGTGGGTGTGTGTTTGTATCTCTGATTGTGTGGGGTGTGAGTGTGTATGTCTGTGGGTGTGTGTTTGTATCTCTGATTGTGTGGGGTGTGAGTGTGTGTGTCTGTGGGTGTGTGTTTGTATCTCTGATTGTGTGGGGTGTGAGTGTGTGTGTCTGTGGGTGTGTGGTTGTATCTCTGATTGTGGGGGGTTGTGAGTGTGTGTGTCTGTGGGTGTGTGTTTGTATCTCTGATTGTGTGGGGTGTGAGTGTGTGTGTCTGTGGGTGTGTGCTTGTATCTCTGATTGTGGGGGGTTGTGAGTGTGTGTGCCTGTGGGTGAGTGTTTGTATCACTGATTGTGTGTGGTGTGAGTGTGTGTGTCTGTGGGTGTGTGTTTGTATCTCTGATTGTGTGGGGTGTGAGTGAGTGTGTGTCTGTGGGTGTGTGTTTGTATCTCTGATTGTGTGGGGTGTGAGTGTGTGTGTTGGTGTGTGTTTGTATCTCTGATTGTGGGAGGTGTGAGTGTGTGTCTGTGGGTGTGTGTTTGTATCTCTGATTGTGTGGGTGTGAGTGTGTGTGTCTGTGGGTGTGTGTTTGTATCTCTGATTGTGGGGGGCGTGAGTGTGTGTGTGTCTGTGGGTGTGTGTTTGTATCTCTGATTGTGTGGGGTGTGAGTGTGTGTGTCTGTGGGTGTGTGTTTGTATCTCTGATTGTGTGGGGTGTGAGTGAGTGTGTGTCTGTGGGTGTGTGTTTGTATCTCTGATTGTGTGGGGTGTGAGTGTGTGTGTTGGTGTGTGTTTGTATCTCTGATTGTGTGGGGTGTGAGTGTGTGTCTGTGGGTGTGTGTTTGTATCTCTGATTGTGTGGGGTGTGAGTGTGTGTGTTGGTGTGTGTTTGTATCTCTGATTGTGTGGGGTGTGAGTGTGTGTGTGGGTGGGTGTGTGTTTGTCTCACTGATTGTGGGAGGTGTGAGTGTGTGTGTGTGTGGGTGTGTGTTTGTCTCTCTGATTGTGTGGGGTGTGAGTGTGTGTGTGTGTGTGCGTGTCTGTATCTCTGATTTTGGGGGGTGTGAGTGTGTGTGTCTTTGGGTGTGTGTTTCTATCTCTGATTGTGTGGGTGTGAGTGTGTGTGTGTGGGTGCGTGTTTGTATCTCAGATTGTGGGGGGTGTGAGTGTGTGTGTCTGTGAGTGTGTGTTTGTATCTCTGATTGTGGGGGGTGTGAGTGTGTGTGTCTGTGGGTGTGTGTTTGTATCTCTGATTGTGTGGGGTGTGAGTGTGTGTGTCTGTGGGTGTGTATTTGTATCTCTGATTGTGTGGGGTGTGAGTGTGCATGTCTGTGGGTGTGTGTTTGTATCTCTGATTGTGTGGGGTGTGAGTGTGTGTGTCTGTGGGTGTGTATTTGTATCTCTGATTGTGTGGGGTGTGAGTGTGTATGTCTGTGGGTGTGTGTTTGTATCTCTGATTGTGGGGGGTGTGAGTGTGTGTGTCTGTGGGTGTGTGTTTGTATCTCAGATTGTGGGGGGTGTGAGTGTGTGTGTCTGTGAGTGTGTGTTTGTATCTCTGATTGTGTGGGTGTGAGTGTGTGTGTCTGTGGGTGTGTGTTTGTATCTCTAATTGTGGGGGTTGTGAGTGTGTGTGTGTCTGTGGGTGTGTGTTTGTATCTCTGATTGTGTGGGGTGTGAGTGTGTGTGTGTGGGTGTGTGTTTGTATCTCTAATTGTGGGGGTTGTGAGTGTGTGTATGTCTGTGGGTGTGTGTTTGTATCACTGATTGTGTGTAGTGTGAGTGTGTGTCTGTGGTTGTGTGTTTGTATCTCTAATTGTGAGGGGTGTGAGTGAGTGTGTGTCTGTGGGTGTGTGTTTGTATCTCTGATTGTGGGGGGTGTGAGTGTGTGTGTCTGTGGGTGTGTGTTTGTATCTCTGATTGTGTGGGGTGTGAGTGTGTATGTCTGTGGGTGTGTGTTTGTATCTCTGATTGTGTGGGGTGTGAGTGTGTATGTCTGTGGGTGTGTGTTTGTATCTCTGATTGTGTGGGGTGTGAGTGTGTGTGTCTGTGGGTGTGTGTTTGTATCTCTGATTGTGTGGGGTGTGAGTGTGTGTGTCTGTGGGTGTGTGGTTGTATCTCTGATTGTGGGGGGTTGTGAGTGTGTGTGTCTGTGGGTGTGTGTTTGTATCTCTGATTGTGTGGGGTGTGAGTGTGTGTGTCTGTGGGTGTGTGCTTGTATCTCTGATTGTGGGGGGTTGTGAGTGTGTGTGCCTGTGGGTGAGTGTTTGTATCACTGATTGTGTGTGGTGTGAGTGTGTGTGTCTGTGGGTGTGTATTTGTATCTCTGATTGTGTGGGTGTGAGTGAGTGTGTGTCTGTGGGTGTGTGTTTGTATCTCTGATTGTGTGGGGTGTGAGTGTGTGTGTGGGCGTGTGTTTGTATCTCTGATTGTGTGGGGTGTGAGTGTGTGTGTCTGTGGGTGTGTGTTTGTATCTCTGATTGTGAGGGGTGTGAGTGTGTGTGTCTGTGGGTGTTTGTTTGTATCACTGATTGTGTGGGGTGTGAGTGTGTGTGTGTGTGTGTGTTTGTATCTCTCTGATTGTGGGGGGTGTGAGTGTGTGTGTCTGTGGGTGTGTGTTTGTACCTCTGATTGTGGGGGGTGTGAGTGTGTGTGTCTGTGGGTGTGTGTTTGTATCTCTGATTGTGTGGGTGTGAGTGAGTGTGTGTCTGTGGGTGTGTGTTTGTACCTCTGATTGTGTGGGTTGTGAGTGTGTGTGTGTGGGTGTGTGTCTGTATCTCTGATTGTGTGTGTGTGTGAGTGAGTGTGTGTCTGTGGGTGTGTATCTCTGATTGTGTGTGTCTGTGGGTGTGTGTTTGTATCTCTGATTGTGTGGGGTGTGAGTGTGTGTGTGTGTGAGTGTGTGTATCTCTGATTATGTGGGTGTGAGTGTGTGTCTGTGGGTGTGTGTTTGTACCTCTGATTGTGTGGGTGTGAGTGTGTGTCTGTGGATGTGTGTTTGTGTGTGCGTGCCTGTATCTCTAATTGTGGGGGGTGTGAGTGTGTGTGTGTGTGTGGGTGTGTGTTTGTATCTCTAATTGTGTGTGGTGTGAATGTGTGTGTCTGTGGGTGTGTGTTTGTATCTCTGATTGTGTGGGGTGTGAGTGAGTGTGTGTCTGTGGGTGTGTGTTTGTATCTCTGATTGTTTGGGGTGTGAGTGTGTGTGTTGGTGTGTGTTTGTATCTCTGATTGTGGGAGGTGTGAGTGAGTGTGTGTCTGTGGGTGTGTGTTTGTATCTCTGATTGTGTGGGGTGTGAGTGTGTGTGTCTGTGGGTGTGTATTTGTATCTCTGATTGTGTGGGGTGTGAGTGTGTATGTCTGTGGGTGTGTGTTTGTATCTCTGATTGTGGGGGGTGTGAGTGTGTGTGTCTGTGGGTGTGTGTTTGTATCTCTGATTGTGGGGGGTGTGAGTGTGTGTGTGTCTGTGGGTGTGTGTTTGTATCTCTGATTGTGTGGGGTGTGAGTGTGTGTGTCTGTGGGTGTGTGTTTGTGTCTCTGATTGTGTGGGGTGTGAGTGAGTGTGTGTCTGTGGGTGTGTGTTTGTATCTCTGATTGTGTGGGGTGTGAGTGTGTGTGTTGGTGTGTGTTTGTATCTCTGATTGTGTGGGGTGTGAGTGTGTGTCTGTGGGTGTGTGTTTGTATCTCTGATTGTGTGGGGTGTGAGTGTGTGTCTGTGGGTGTGTGTTTGTATCTCTGATTGTGTGGGGTGTGAGTGTGTGTGTTGGTGTGTGTTTGTATCTCTGATTGTGTGGGGTGTGAGTGTGTGTGTGTGTGGGTGTGTGTTTGTCTCTCTGATTGTGTGGGGTGTGAGTGTGTGTGTGTGTGTGCGTGTCTGTATCTCTGATTTTGGGGGGTGTGAGTGTGTGTGTCTGTGGGTGTGTGTTTGTATCTCTGATTGTGTGGGTGTGAGTGTGTGTGTGTGGGTGCGTGTTTGTATCTCAGATTGTGGGGGGTGTGAGTGTGTGTGTCTGTGAGTGTGTGTTTGTATCTCTGATTGTGGGGGGTGTGAGTGTGTGTGTCTGTGGGTGTGTGTTTGTATCTCTGATTGTGTGGGGTGTGAGTGTGTGTGTCTGTGGGTGTGTATTTGTATCTCTGATTGTGTGGGGTGTGAGTGTGTATGTCTGTGGGTGTGTGTTTGTATCTCTGATTGTGTGGGGTGTGAGTGTGTGTGTCTGTGGGTGTGTATTTGTATCTCTGATTGTGTGGGGTGTGAGTGTGTATGTCTGTGGGTGTGTGTTTGTATCTCTGATTGTGGGGGGTGTGAGTGTGTGTGTCTGTGGGTCTGTGTTTGTATCTCAGATTGTGGGGGGTGTGAGTGTGTGTGTCTGTGAGTGTGTGTTTGTATCTCTGATTGTGTGGGGTGTGAGTGTGTGTGTCTGTGGGTGTGTGTTTGTATCTCTGATTGTGTGGGTGTGAGTGTGTGTGTCTGTGGGTGTGTGTTTGTACCTAATTGTGGGGGTTGTGAGTGTGTGTGTGTCTGTGGGTGTTTGTTTGTATCTCTGATTGTGTGGGGTGTGAGTGTGTGTGTGTGGGTGTGTGTTTGTATCTCTAATTGTGGGGGTTGTGAGTGTGTGTATGTCTGTGGGTGTGTGTTTGTATCACTGATTGTGTGTGGTGTGAGTGTGTGTCTGTGGTTGTGTGTTTGTATCTCTAATTGTGAGGGGTGTGAGTGAGTGTGTGTCTGTGGGTGTGTGTTTGTATCTCTGATTATGTGGGTGTGAGTGTGTGTCTGTGGGTGTGTGTTTGTACCTCTGATTGTGTGGGTGTGAGTGTGTGTCTGTGGATGTGTGTTTGTGTGTGCGTGCCTGTATCTCTAATTGTGGGGGGTGTGAGTGTGTGTGTGTGTGTGTGTTTGTATCTCTGATTGTGGGAGGTGTGAGTGTGTGTCTGTGGGTGTGTGTTTGTATCTCTGATTGTGTGGGTGTGATTGTGTGTGTCTGTGGGTGTGTGTTTGTATCTCTGATTGTGTGGGGTGTGAGTGAGTGTGTGTCTGTGGGTGTGTGTTTGTATCTCTGATTGTGTGGGGTGTGAGTGTGTGTGTTGGTGTGTGTTTGTATCTCTGATTGTGGGAGGTGTGAGTGTGTGTCTGTGGGTGTGTGTTTGTATCTCTGATTGTGTGGGTGTGATTGTGTGTGTCTGTGGGTGTGTGTTTGTTTCTCTGATTGTGGGGGGTGTGAGTGTGTGTGTGTCTGTGGGTGTGTGTTTGTATCTCTGATTGTGTGGGGTGTGAGTGTGTGTGTCTGTGGGTGTGTGTTTGTATCTCTGATTGTGTGGGGTGTGAGTGAGTGTGTGTCTGTGGGTGTGTGTTTGTATCTCTGATTGTGTGGGGTGTGAGTGTGTGTGTTGGTGTGTGTTTGTATCTCTGATTGTGTGGGGTGTGAGTGTGTGTCTGTGGGTGTGTGTTTGTATCTCTGATTGTGTGGGGTGTGAGTGTGTGTGTTGGTGTGTGTTTGTATCTCTGATTGTGTGGGGTGTGAGTGTGTGTGTGTGTGGGTGTGTGTTTGTCTCACTGATTGTGGGAGGTGTGAGTGTGTGTGTGTGTGGGTGTGTGTTTGTCTCTCTGATTGTGTGGGGTGTGAGTGTGTGTGTGTGTGTGCGTGTCTGTATCTCTGATTTTGGGGGGTGTGAGTGTGTGTGTCTGTGGGTGTGTGTTTGTATCTCTGATTGTGTGGGTGTGAGTGTGTGTGTGTCGGTGCGTGTTTGTATCTCAGATTGTGGTGGGTGTGAGTATGTGTGTCTGTGAGTGTGTGTTTGTATCTCTGATTGTGGGGGGTGTGAGTGTGTGTGTCTGTGGGTGTGTGTTTGTATCTCTGATTGTGTGGGGTGTGAGTGTGTGTGTCTGTGGGTGTGTATTTGTATCTCTGATTGTGTGGGGTGTGAGTGTGTATGTCTGTGGGTGTGTGTTTGTATCTCTGATTGTGTGGGGTGTGAGTGTGTGTGTCTGTGGGTGTGTATTTGTATCTCTGATTGTGTGGGGTGTGAGTGTGTCTGTGGGTGTGTGTTTGTATCTCTGATTGTGGGGGGTGTGAGTGTGTGTGTCTGTGAGTGTGTGTTTGTATCTCTGATTGTGTGGGGGGTGTGAGTGTGTGTGTGGGTGTGTGTTTGTATCTCTGATTGTGGGGGGTGTGAGTGTGTGTGTCTGTGGGTGTGTGTTTGTATCTCTGATTGTGTGGGGTGTGAGTGTGTATGTCTGTGGGTGTGTGTTTGTATCTCTGATTGTGTGGGGTGTGAGTGTGTATGTCTGTGGGTGTGTGCTTGTATCTCTGATTGTGGGGGGTTGTGAGTGTGTGTGTCTGTGGGTGTGTGTTTGTATCACTGATTGTGTGGGGTGTGAGTGTGTATGTCTGTGGGTGTGTGCTTGTATCTCTGATTGTGGGGGGTTGTGAGTGTGTGTGTCTGTGGGTGTGTATTTGTATCTCTGATTATGTGGGTGTGAGTGTGTGTGTCTGTGGGTGTGTGTTTGTATCTCTGATTGTGTGGGGTGTGAGTGTGTATGTCTGTGGGTGTGTGTTTGTATCTCTGATTGTGTGGGGTGTGAGTGTGTGTGTCTGTGGGTGTGTGCTTTTATCTCTGATTGTGGGGGGTTGTGAGTGTGTGTGTCTGTGGGTGTGTGTTTGTATCTCTGATTGTGGGGGGTGTGTGTGTGTCTGTGGGTGTGTGTTTGTGCGTGTGCGTGTCTGTATCTCTAATTGTGGGGGGTGTGAGTGTGTGTTTGTATCTCTGATTGTGGGGGGAGTGAGTTTGTGTGGGTGTGTGTTTGTATCTCTGATTGTGTGGGGTGTGAGTGTGTGTGTCTGTGGGTGTGTGCTTGTATCTCTGATTGTGGGGGGTTGTGAGTGTGTGTGCCTGTGGGTGAGTGTTTGTATCACTGATTGTGTGTGGTGTGAGTGTGTGTGTCTGTGGGTGTGTATTTGTATCTCTGATTGTGTGGGTGTGAGTGAGTGTGTGTCTGTGGGTGTGTGTTTGTATCTCTGATTGTGTGGGGTGTGAGTATGTGTGTGGGCGTGTGTTTGTATCTCTGATTGTGTGGGGTGTGAGTGTGTGTGTCTGTGGGTGTGTGTTTGTTTCTCTGATTGTGAGGGGTGTGAGTGTGTGTGTCTGTGGGTGTGTGTTTGTATCACTGATTGTGTGGGGTGTGAGTGTGTGTGTGCGTGTGTTTGTATCTCTGATTGTGGGGGGTGTGAGTGTGTGTGTCTGTGGGTGTGTGTTTGTATCTCTGATTGTGTGGGTTGTGAGTGTGTGTGTCTGTGGGTGTGTGTTTGTATCTCTGATTGTGTGGGTGTGAGTGAGTGTGTGTCTGTGGGTGTGTGTTTGTACCTCTGATTGTGTGGGTTGTGAGTGTGTGTGTGTGGGTGTGTGTCTGTATCTCTGATTGTGTGTGTGTGAGTGAGTGTGTGTCTGTCGGTGTGTATCTCTGATTGTGTGGGGTGTGGGTGTGTGTGTGTCTGTGAGTGTGTGTTTGTATCTCTGATTGTGTGTGGTGTGGGTGTGTGTGTGTCTGTGAGTGTGTGTTTGTATCTCTGATTGTGTGGGGTGTGAGTGTGTGTGTCTGTGGGTGTGTGTTTGTATCTCTGATTGTGTGGGTGTGAGTGTGTGTGTCTGTGGGTGTGTGTTTGTATCTCTGATTGTGTGGGGTGTGAGTGTGTGTGTGTGTGTGTGTGTGAGTGTGTGTATCTCTGATTGTGTGTGTGTGTGTGAGTGTGTGTATCTCTGATTGTGTGGGGTGTGAGTGTGTGTCTGTGGGTGTGTGTCTGTGGGTGTGTATTGGATAACAGTATCAGAATTCCCAAGGTAAGGCTGATCGTTGACGGGGTGGATCAGTGGTGATCTCCTGGAGTGTTACACCAACCTCCAGGAAATAAATACATCACCTCTCCCTCTCACGACAGAATCCTCGAGGGCCTGAATGGCCTCCTGCTGTCCCTGGGTAACAGCCTAGAGGGGCTGAATGGCCTCCTGGTGTTCCTGGGTACCAGTCTGGTGGGGCTGAATGGCCTATTGCTGTCCCTGGGTAACAGCCTAGAGGGGCTGAATGGCCTCCTGCTGTTCCTGGGTCCCAGCCTGGAGGGGCTGAATGGCCTCCTGCAGTATGGGTTGGTGAGGTCCCTGCTGGTTTACATTGCTCTGTGTCTCTCCTGTAGACCATCGCCTGCCAGATGCAGTCAGAGACCTGACTGGGGAGGGCCGCGCGTGTTCAGGCCAGTCTTTCCCACCGTGACGTGACCGAGCCCTGAGTGCTGGCACTGGGAGGAACCGCGAGGGTGGCCGCTCAGAGTTGTTCGACGATGAAGCTCCCAGGAGGATCCGGCCTCCTGTGCGTGTGTCTCCATCTCTACCTCCCAGCCATCAGTGTCAGTGAGAAGGTCTATCACAGCAGGGACCACTCCGACATGCAGGAGAGAGCATGGACACGAGCCCGTCCTGTCCTCACCACAAAGTCAGCACAGGTAGGTCTCAACAACACCCCCGGTCTCACAGGGAGACACCACCTCCAGACAGGACTGCATGGTACAGGGGGGTACACACAGACACACACACACACACACACACACAGACACAGACACACAGACAGACACACACACACACACACACAGACACACAGACACACAGACACACAGACACACACACACAGACACACACACACACACACAGACACACACACACACACAGACACACACACACACACAGACACAGACACACACTCACACACACACACACACACACAGACATAGACACACACACACAGACACACACACAGAGACACAGACACACACACACACACACAGACACACACACACACACACACACACACACACAGACACACACAGACACAGACACACAGACACACACACACACACACAGACACACACAGACACAGACACACACACACACACACACAGACACACACACAGAGACACAGACACACACACACAGACACATGCACACACAGAGACACACAGACACAGACACACACACCCCCACACACACAGACACACACACAGACACCCCCCCCACACACACACACACGCACACACACCCCCACACACACAGACACACACACAGACACCCCCCACACACACACACACACACACCCCCACACACACAGACAGACACACAGACACACACACAGACATCCCCCTCCCCCCCCCCAACACACACACACACACAGACACAGACAGGATTCCCTTCAGTTCCCGAACAGGGAGCAGGGAAGGTGGGTGTTGTCAGGACGGACAGGAGACACATGTCTGAAACTGTACACCTGAAAGTGACCGTCCGCAATCCTGGAACACAAGTTGCTGGAAAAGCTCAGCAGGTCTGGCAGCATCTGTGGAGGGAAATCAGTTACCGTTTCAGGTCGAGCAAGACTTCCTCAGAACGTTCCCTCTGATTTCGCTGCACTCTGACCTGCTGAGCTTTTCCAGCAATTTCTGCGTTTCTCTCTGATTTACAGCAGTTCTTTGGGGTTTTACGCCTGGACAGAACATTGGCTGAGAGACGGGAAATATACAGCAGGGTCAATGGACATTTCTGTCTTAAATTGGCATCGAAAGACGGTCAGCACGGTGGCTCAGTGGTTAGCACTGCTGCCTCACAGTGCCAGGGACCCAGGTTCGATTCCAGCCTCGGGCGACTGTCTCATTTGTACATTCTCCCCGTGTCTGTGTGGATTTCCTCCCACAGTCCACAGATGTGCAGGTCAGGCGAATGCGCCGTGCTAAATACCTGAAGAGTTAGGGGCATTAATCAGAGGGAAATGGGTCTGGGTGGGTTGCTCTTCGTGAGGGTCAGTGTGGATTTGTTGGGCCGAAGGGCCTGTTTCCACACTGAAGGGAATCTAATTATTTGAGTTTATGCATTGGACCGTAAAGGCAAGGTTACACAAGAGCAGAGGGAGCTGGGTGTGTGGGTGTATCGCAGTGAGGGAGCAGTGAACAGACTGGATTAACACCAGGAGCTGCTGAGGTACACCATCGATCTTGCTCCATCATCCGGGAGGGACAGGCAGGAGGCTGGGGGAACACAGCAAGGCAGGCAGCATCAGGAGGGACAGGCAGGAGGCTGGGGGAACACAGCAAGGCAGGCAGCATCAGGAGGGACAGGCAGGAGGCTGGGAGAACACAGCAAGGCAGGCAGCATCAGGAGGGACAGGCAGGAGGCTGGGAGAACACAGCAAGGCAGGCAGCATCAGGAGGGACAGGCAGGAGGCTGGGAGAACACAGCAAGGCAGGCAGCATCAGGAGGGACAGGCAGGAGGCTGGGAGAGCACAGCAAGGCAGGCAGCATCAGGAGGGACAGGCAGGAGGCTGGGGGAACACAGCAAGGCAGGCAGCATCAGGAGGGACAGGCAGGAGGCTGGGAGAACACAGCAAGGCAGGCAGCATCAGGATGGACAGGCAGGAGGCTGGGGGACACAGCAAGGCAGGCAGCATCAGGAGGGACAGGCAGGAGGCTGGGGGAACACAGCAAGGCAGGCAGCATCAGGAGGGACAGGCAGGAGGATGGGAGAACACAGCAAGGCAGGCAGCATCAGGAGGGACAGGCAGGAGGCTGGGAGAACGCAGCAAGGCAGGCAGCATCAGGAGGGACAGGCAGGAGGCTGGGAGAATGCAGCAAGGCAGGCAGCATCAGGAGGGACAGGCAGGAGGCTGGGGGACACAGCAAGGCAGGCAGCATCAGGAGGGACAGGCAGGAGGCTGGGGGAACACAGCAAGGCAGGCAGCATCAGGAGGGACAGGCAGGAGGATGGGAGAACACAGCAAGGCAGGCAGCATCAGGAGGTGGAGATGTCTCCTTCAGTACTGTGGGTCTGCAGGTCAGGCCGATGGGCCGAAAGGACTGCGGGTGGGTGTAGGGGTAGCTGCAGAGAAAGTGGGTGAGGGGAGGGGCAGGGTGGTGAAGAGGGGATCGGTGAAGACAGGTAGAGGGTATGACCTGGTTGGTCAGTGGGAGGAATGAATCCGGTTGGGAGGAGTGGAAGGGATGGGGTGGAGGGGCTGGGAAGGGAGTCGGGGGGGATGGGAAGAGAGGCTATTTGAAATTGGAGAACTCAGTGTTGAGTCCTCTGGGCTGTAGGCTGCCCGAGGGGAAGATGGGGTGTTGTTCCTCCAGTTGGCGCTGTGGTTCGTTGTGGCAGTGGAGGCCAATGATGGTTATCAGAAAGGAAGTGGTAAGGGGAATTGAAATGGGCAGTGACTGGGAGGTCCGGTTGGCCACTGCACGCCTGGCTGTGATGTTCAGTGACCCATTCCCTAAGTTTACGTTCCGTCTCCCCTACGTACCCTTCAGTCCAACCCGTCCATGCCAACCAGATATCCCAACCCAATCCAGTCCCACCTGCCAGCGCCCGGCCCATATCTCTCCAAACCCTTCCTATTCATATACCCATCCAAATGCCTCTTAAATGTTGCAATTGTACCAGCCTCTACCACATCCTCTGGCAGCTCATTCCATACACGTACCACCCTCTGTGTGAAAAAGTTGCCCCTTAGGTCCCTTTTATATCTGTCCCCTCTCACCCTAAACCTATGCCCTCTAGTTCTGAGCTTCCCGACCCCAGGGAAAAGACTTTGCCTATTTACCCTATCCATGCCCCTCATAATTTTATAAATCTCTATAAGGTCACCCCTCAGCCTCTGACGCTCCAGGGAAAACAGCCCCAGCCTGTTCAGCCTCTCCCTGTAGCTCAGATCCTCCAACCCTGGTTTGTGTTTGAGATTGATTGATTGTTGTCCCATGTACCGAGATACCGTGAAAGGTGTTGTTCTGTGTGCTATACAGGCAGATTGTACCATACAGAGTGCATCAGGGTAACAGAACAGAGTGCAGAATACAGTGTTACAGCCACAGAGAGAGAGCGATCAGAATTAATATTTGAGATGTCCGTTCAAAAGTCTGATAACAGCGGGGAAGAAGCTGTTCTCAAAACTGTAACATTTTAGTAAAATCCTTGGGAAGCCTTTCCGAACTCTTTCCAGTTTAATAACATCTTTCCAATAGCAGTGTGACCAGAACCTTACACAATATTCCAACAGTGGCCTAACCAATGTCCTGTACAGCTGCAACATGACCTCCCAACTCCTGTACTCAGTACTCTGACCAATAAAGGAAAGCATACCAAACACCTTCTTCACTATCCTATCTACCTGTGACTCCACTTTCAAGGAGCTATGAACCTGCACTCCAAGGTCTCTTTGTTCAGCAACACTCCCTAGGACCTTACCATTAAGTGTGTAAGTCCTGCTAAGATTTGCTTTCCCAAAATGCAGCCCCTCGCATTTATCTGAATTAAACTCCATCTGCCACTTCTCAGCCCATTGGCCCATCTGGTCCAGATCCTGTTGTAATCTGAAGTAACCCTCTTTGCTGTCCACTACACCTCCAATTTTGGTGTCATCTGCAAACTTACTAACTGTACCTCTTATGCTCACATCCAAATCATTTATGTAAATGACAAAAAGTAGAGGGTTCAGTACTGATCCTTGTGGCACTCCACTGGTCACAGGCCTCCAGTCTGAAAAACAACCCTCCACCACCACCCTCTGTCTTCTACCTTTGAGCCAGTTCTGTATCCAAATGGCTAGTTCTCCCTGTATTCCGTGAGATCTAACCTTGCTAATCAGTCTCCCATGGGGAACCTTGTCGAACGCCTTACTGAAGTCCATATAGATCACATCTACTGCTCTGCCCTCATCAATCCTCTTTGTTACTTCTTCAAAAAACTCAATCAAGTTTGTGGAACATGATTTCCCACACACAAAGCCATGTTGACTATCCCTAATCAGTCCTTGCCTTTCCAAATACATGTACATCCTGTCCCTCAGGATTCCCTCCAACAACTTGCCCATCTCTCTCTTTCCACCTCTCCTTCCAACCTTCCCTCCACCTCTCTCTCCACCTCTCCATCTCTCCCTCCATCTCTCCCCTCCACCTCTCCCTCCACTTCTCCACCTCTCCCTCCATCCCTCCCTCCAACCCTCCACCTCTCCTTCCACCTCTCCCTCCACCCCCACTCCACCTCTTCCCCCACCTCTCCTGCCACCTCTCCCTCCACCTCTCCCTCCACTCCTCCCTCCATCCCTCCCTATACCTCTCCCTCCACCTCTCCCTCCACTTCTCCACCTCTCCCTCCACCCCTTCCTCCACCCCTTCCTCCACCCCTACCTCCACCTCTCCCTCCATCTCTCCCTCCACCCCTCCCTCCACCCCTCCCTACACCTCTCTGCTCCACATCTCCCTCCATCTCTCCCTCTACTTCTCCCTCCACCTCTCCCTCCACCTCTCCCCTCACTTCTCCCCTCACCTCTTCCTCCACCTCTCCCTCCACTTCTCCACCTCTCCCTCCATCTCTCCCTCCATCTCTCCCTCCACTCCTCCCTCCATCTCTCCCTCCACCTCTCCCTCCACCTCTCCCTCCATCCCTCCCACAACCTCTCCCTTCATCTCTCCACCTCTCCCTTTCACCTCTCCGTCCACCCCTCCCTCCATCTCTCCCTCCATCCCTCCACCTCTCCCTGCATTCCTCCACTTCTCCCTCCACCTCTCCCTC
>NC_092739.1:166692563-166695063 GCF_047496795.1 Chiloscyllium punctatum
CCCACACCCACACCCCCACACCCACACACAGACCACCCCCCACACCCCACACCCCCACACCACACACAGACACCCCCCACACCCACACCCCCACCCACCCACACACCACACCCCACAGCCCACACCCCCCACACCACACCACCCCCCCCACACCCCCACACCCACACACAGACACCCCCCACACACAGACACCCCCCACACCCCGCCCCCCACACCCACACCCCCCCACACCCACACACAGACCCCCCCACACCCACACCCACACACACAGACACCACCCCACACCACACCCCACACACCCCCCACACACAGACACCTCCCCACACACAGACATGCCCCCTCCCACACTGACACCCCCGTCCCACACACACCTCCCACACATGGACCCCCACACCACACACTGACCCCCCCCCACAGACACCACCCCACACTAACACCTCCCCCACACTGACCCCCCCACACTGACACCCCCCCACACAGACACACCCCCACACTAACACCTCCTCCACACTGACCCCCCTCCACACAGACACCCCCCCACACTGACCCCCCCCTACACTGACCCCCCCCTACACTGACACCCCCACACTGACCCCCCCCACACTGACCCCCCACACCACACTAACACCTCCCCCACACTGACCCCCCCCACACTGACCCCCACACCACACTGACCCCCCCCCACACACACCTGACACCCCCACACAGACACACCCCACACTAACACCTCCCCCACACTGACCCCCCCACACTGACACCCCCCCACACAGACACACCCCCACACTAACACCTCCCCCACACTGACCCCCTCCACACTGACCCCCCCCCTACACTGACCCCCCCCCTACACTGACCCCCCCCTACACTGACACCCCCCCACACTGACCCCCCACACACACTGACACCCCCCACACAGACACACCCCACACTAACACCTCCCCCACACTGACCCCCCCACACTGACACCCCCCCACACAGACACACCCCACACTAACACCTCCCCCACACTGACCCCCTCCACACTGACCCCCCCCTACACTGACCCCCCCCTACACTGACCCCCCCCTACACTGACACCCCCCCACACTGACCCCCACACACACTGACCCCCCCCACACTGACCCCCCCCCACACCACACTGACCCCACACCACACTGACCCCCCACACCACTCTGACACCCCCACATTGACCCCCCCCACACAGACACCCCCTCCACACATACACACACACCCCTCCCACACACAGACACCCCCCCTCCCACAGACACCCCCCCTCCAACACAGTCACCCCCCCCACACAGACACGCCCCTCCCACACATAGACACCCCCCCACACACACAGACACACCCCTCCCACACACCCCCCTCCGACACAGACACCCCCCCTCCCACACACACCCCTCCACACACACTGACACCCCCCCCACACTGACCCCTTCCCCCCACACTGACACCCCCCCATACTGACCCCTTCCCCCCACATTGACCCCCCCACACTGACCCCCCTCCCCCCACACTGACCCCCTACCCCCACACTGACCCCCTCCCCCCCACACTGACACCCCCCACACTGACCCCCCCCACATTGACACCCCCCCCACACGGACCCCCCCCCCCACACTGACCCCCCATACTGACCCCCCCACACTGTCCCCTCCCGCCCACACTGATCCCCTCCCCCCATACTGACCCCCCCACACTGACCCCCTACCCCCACACTGACACCCCCCCCACACTGACCCCCCCCACACTGACACCCCCCCACACTGACACCCCCCCCACACACACCCCCACACTGACCCCCCCACACTGCCCACCCCCCCACACTGACACCCCCCCCACACAGACACCCCCCCACACTGACCCCCCCCACACTGACACCCCCCACACTGACCCCCCCACACACTGACCACCCCCACACTGACCACCCCCACACTGACACCCCCGCCACACTGACACCCCCTACACTGACCCCCCCACACTGACACCCCCGCCACACTGACCCCCCCCACACTGACACCCCCCCACACTGACACCCCCGCCACACTGACACCCCCCTACACTGACCCCCCCACACTGACACCCCCCGCCCACACTGACACCCCCCCCACACTGACCCCCCCACACTGACACCCCGCCCACACTGACACCCCCCTACACTGACCCCCCCACACTGACACCCCCGCCACACTGACACCCCCCCACGCACTGACCCCCCCCACAGAGACACCCCCCCACACTGACCCCCCCACACTGACACCCCCCCACACTGACCCCCCCCACAGAGACACCCCCCCCACACTGACCCCCCCCCACACTGACACCCCCCCCACACTGACATCCCCACACACCGACACCCTCCACACTGACCCCTCACCCCCAACTGACCCCCCTCCACACTGACCCCTCCCCCCCACTGACCCCCCCACACTGACCCCCCCACACTGACCCACCCCCACACTGACCCCCCCTACACTGACCCCCCACACACAGACACCCC
>NC_092739.1:167000063-167115063 GCF_047496795.1 Chiloscyllium punctatum
CTCACACTCCCGGATAACACACCCATTCACTAATCACACATTCACACTGCCAGATAACACACTCATTCACTAATTGCACACTCACACTCCCGGATAACACACTCATTCACTAATCGCAAACTCACACTCCCGGATAACACACTCATTCACTAATCGCACACTGACACTCCAGGATAACACACCCATTCACTAATCACACACTCACACTCCCGGATAACACACTCATTCACTAATCACACATTCACACTGCCAGATAACACACTCATTCACTAATTGCACACTCACACTCCCGGATAACACACTCATTCACTAATCACACACTCACACTCCCGGTTAACACACCCATTCACTAATCACACATTCACACTGCCAGATAACACACTCATTCACTAATTGCACACTCACACTCCCGGATAACACACTCATTCACTAATCGCAAACTCACACTCCCGGATAACACACCCATTCACTAATCACACAATCACACTGCCAGATAACACACCCATTCACTAATTGCACACTCACACTCCCGGATAACACACTCATTCACTAATCACACACTCACACACACGGATAACACACTCATTCACTAATCGCACACTCACACTCCCGGATAACACACCCATTCACTCATCACACACTCCCACTCCCGGATAACACACTCATTCACTAATCGCACACTGCCAATCCCGGATAACACACGCATTAACTAATCGCACACTCACACTCCCGGATAACACACTCATTCACTAATCACACACACACACTCCCGGATAACACACCCATTCACTAATCACACGCTAACGCTCCCGGATAACACACCCATTCACTAATCACAGGCTCACGCTCCCGGATAACACACCCATTCACTAATCACACACTCACACTCCCGGATAACACACGCATTAACTAATCGCACACTCACACTCCCGGATAACACACTCATTCACTAATCGCACACTCACACTCCCGGATAACAGACTCATTCACTAATCGCACACTGACACTCCCGGATAACACACCCATTCACTAATCACACAGTCACACTGCCAGATAACACACCCATTCACTAATCACACACTCACACGCCCGGATAACACACGCTTTCTCCAATCGCACACTCTCACTCCTCGATAACACACTCATTCACTAATCGCACACTGACACTCCCGGATAACACACCCATTCACTAATCACAGAGTCAAACTGCCAGATAACACACCCATCCACTAATCACACCCTCACACTCCCGGATAACACACCCATTCACTCATCACACACACACAGTCCCGGATAACACACCCATTCACTAATCACACAGTCACACTGCCAGATAACACACTCATTCACTAATCACACACACACACTCCCGGATAACACACCCATTCACTGATCACACGCTCACGCTCCTGGATAACACACCCATCCACTAATCACACACTCACACTCCCGGATAACACACCCATTCACTAAACACACACTGACACTCCCGGATAACGCACCCATTCCCGAATCACACACTCACACTCACGGATAACGCACCCATTCCCGAATCACACACTCACACTCACACAAAACACACCCATTAACTAATCGCACACTCACACTCCCGGATAACACACCCATCCACTAATCACACACTCACACTCTCGGATAACACACCCATTCACTAATCACACATTCACACTCCCGGATAACACACGCATTAACTAATCGCACACTCACATTCCCGGATAACACACCCATTCACTAATCACACACTGACACTCCCGGATAACACACCCATTCACTAATCACACAGTCACAAACCCAGACAACACACCCATTCACTAATCACACACTCACACTCCCGGATAACACACGCATTCACTAATCGCACACTCACACTCCCGGATAACACATCCATTCACTAATCACACACTCACACTCCCGGATAACACACTCATTCACTAATCGCACACTGACACTCCCGGATAACACACGCATTAACTAATCGCACACTCACACTCCCGGATAACACACTCATTCACTAATCACACACACACACTCCCGGATAACACACCCATTCACTAATCACACGCTAACGCTCCCGGATAACACACCCATTCACTAATCACACGCTCACGCTCCTGGATAACACACCCATTCACTAATCACACACTCACACTCCCGGATAACACAGGCATTAACTAATCGCACACTCACACTCCCGGATAACACACTCATTCACTAATCGCACACTCACACTCCCGGATAACAGACTCATTCACTAATCGCACACTGACACTCCCGGATAACACACCCATTCACTAATCACACAGTCACACTGCCAGATAACACACCCATTCACTAATCACACACTCACACGCCCGGATAACACACGCATTCACTAATCGCACACTCACACTCCTCGATAACACACTCATTCACTAATCGCACACTGACACTCCCGGATAACACACCCATTCACTAATCACACAGTCAAACTGCCAGATACCACACTCATTCACTAATCACACCCTCACACTCCCGGATAACACACCCATTCACTAATCACACAGTCACACTGCCAGATAACACACTCATTCACTAATCACACACACACACTCCCGGATAACACACCCATTCACTGATCACACGCTCACGCTCCTGGATAACCCACCCATTCACTAATCGCACACTGACACTCCCGGATAACACACCCATTCACTAATCACACAGTCACACTGCCAGATAACACACTCATTCACTAATCGCACACACACACTCACGGATAACACACCCATTCACTAATCACACACTCACACTCCTGGATAACACACCCATCCACTAATCACACAGTCATACTGCCAGATAACACACCCATTCACTAATCACACACTCACACTCCCGGATAACACACTCATTCACTAATCGCACACTGACACTCCCGGATAACGCACCCATTCCCGAATCACACACTCACACTCACACAAAACACACCCATTAACTAATCGCACACTCACACTCCCGGATAACACATCCATCCACTAATCGCACACTCACACTCCCGGATAACACACGCATTAACTAATCGCACACTTACATTCCCGGATAACACACCCATTCACTAATCACACATTCACACTGCCAGATAACACACTCATTCACTAATTGCACACTCACACACCCAGATAACACACCCATTCACTAATCACACACTCACACTCCCGGATAACACACTCATTCACTAATCACACATTCACACAGCCAGATAACACACTCATTCACTAATTGCACACTCACACTCCCGGATAACACACTCATTCACTAATCGCACACTCACACTCCCGGATAACACACCCATTCACTAATCACACATTCACACTCCCGGATAACACACTCATTCACTAATCACACATTCACACTGCCAGATAACACACTCATTCACTAATTGCACACTCACACTCCCGGATAACACACTCATTCACTAATCGCAAACTCACACTCCCGGATAACACACTCATTCACTAATCGCACACTGACACTCCCGGATAACACACCCATTCACTAATCACACACTCACACTCCCGGATAACACACTCATTCACTAATCACACATTCACACAGCCAGATAACACACTCATTCACTAATTGCACACTCACACTCCCGGATAACACACTCATTCACTAATCGCACACTCACACTCCCGGATAACACACCCATTCACTAATCACACATTCACACTGCCAGATAACACACTCATTCACTAATTGCACACTCACACTCCCGGATAACACACTCATTCACTAATCGCAAACTCACACTCCCGGATAACACACTCATTCACTAATCGCACACTGACACTCCCGGATAACACACCCATTCACTAATCACACAATCACACTGCCAGATAACACACCCATTCACTAATTGCACACTCACACTCCCGGATAACACACTCATTCACTAATCACACACTCACACACACGGATAACACACTCATTCACTAATCGCACACTCACACTCCCGGATAACACACCCATTCACTCAACACACACTCCCACTCCCGGATAACACACTCATTCACTAATCGCACACTGCCAATCCCGGATAACACACGCATTAACTAATCGCACACTCACACTCCCGGATAACACACTCATTCACTAATCACACACACACACTCCCGGATAACACACCCATTCACTAATCACACGCTAACGCTCCCGGATAACACACCCATTCACTAATCACACGCTCACGCTCCCGGATAACACACCCATTCACTAATCACACACTCACACTCCCGGATAACACACGCATTAACTAATCGCACACTCACACTCCCGGATAACACACTCATTCACTAATCGCACACTCACACTCCCGGATAACAGACTCATTCACTAATCGCACACTGACACTCCCGGATAACACACCCATTCACTAATCACACAGTCACACTGCCAGATAACACACCCATTCACTAATCACACACTCACACGCCCGGATAACACACGCTTTCTCCAATCGCACACTCACACTCCTCGATAACACACTCATTCACTAATCGCACACTGACACTCCCGGATAACACACCCATTCACTAATCACACAGTCAAACTGCCAGATAACACACCCATCCACTAATCACACCCTCACACTCCCGGATAACACACCCATTCACTCATCACACACACACACTCCCGGATAACACACCCATTCACTAATCACACAGTCACACTGCCAGATAACACACTCATTCACTAATCACACACACACACTCCCGGATAACACACCCATTCACTGATCACACGCTCACGCTCCTGGATAACACACCCATCCACTAATCACACACTCACACTCCCGGATAACACACCCATTCACTAAACACACACTGACACTCCCGGATAACGCACCCATTCCCGAATCACACACTCACACTCACGGATAACGCACCCATTCCCGAATCACACACTCACACTCACACAAAACACACCCATTAACTAATCGCACACTCACACTCCCGGATAACACACCCATCCACTAATCACACACTCACACTCTCGGATAACACACCCATTCACTAATCACACATTCACACTCCCGGATAACACACGCATTAACTAATCGCACACTCACATTCCCGGATAACACACCCATTCACTAATCACACACTGACACTCCCGGATAACACACCCATTCACTAATCACACAGTCACACACCCAGATAACACACCCATTCACTAATCACACACTCACACTCCCGGATAACACACGCATTCACTAATCGCACACTCACACTCCCAGATAACACACTCATTCACTAATTGCACACTCACACTCCCGGATAACACACGCATTCACTAATCGCACACTCACACTCCCAGATAACACACTCATTCACTAATCGCACACTGACACTCCCGGATAACACACCCATTCACTAATCACACAGTCACACTGCCAGATAACACACCCATTCACTAATCACACACTCACACGCCCGGATAACACACGCATTCACTAATCGCACACTCACACTCCTCGATAACACACTCATTCACTAATCGCACACTGACACTCCCGGATAACACACCCATTCACTAATCACACAGTCAAACTGCCAGATACCACACTCATTCACTAATCACACCCTCACACTCCCGGATAACACACCCATTCACTAATCACACAGTCACACTGCCAGATAACACACTCATTCACTAATCACACACACACACTCCCGGATAACACACCCATTCACTGATCACACGCTCACGCTCCTGGATAACCCACCCATTCACTAATCGCACACTGACACTCCCGGATAACACACCCATTCACTAATCACACAGTCACACTGCCAGATAACACACTCATTCACTAATCGCACACACACACTCACGGATAACACACCCATTCACTAATCACACACTCACACTCCTGGATAACACACCCATCCACTAATCACACAGTCATACTGCCAGATAACACACCCATCCACTAATCACACACTCACACTCCCGGATAACGCACCCATTCCCGAATCACACACTCACACTCACACAAAACACACCCATTAACTAATCGCACACTCACACTCCCGGATAACACATCCATCCACTAATCGCACACTCACACTCCCGGATAACACACGCATTAACTAATCGCACACTCACATTCCCGGATAACACACCCATTCACTAATCACACATTCACACTGCCAGATAACACACTCATTCACTAATTGCACACTCACACACCCATATAACACACCCATTCACTAATCACACACTCACACTCCCGGATAAAACACTCATTCACTAATCACACATTCACACAGCCAGATAACACACTCATTCACTAATTGCACACTCACACTCCCGGATAACACACTCATTCACTAATCGCACACTCACACTCCCGGATAACACACCCATTCACTAATCACACATTCACACTGCCAGATAACACACTCATTCACTAATTGCACACTCACACTCCCGGATAACACACTCATTCACGAATCGCAAACTCACACTCCCGGATAACACACTCATTCACTAATCGCACACTGACACTCCCGGATAACACACCCATTCACTAATCACACACTCACACTCCCGGATAACACACTCATTCACTAATCACACATTCACACTGCCAGATAACACACTCATTCACTAATTGCACACTCACACTCCCGGATAACACACCCATTCACTAATCACACATTCACACTGCCAGATAACACACTCATTCACTAATTGCACACTCACACTCCCGGATAACACACTCATTCACTAATCGCAAACTCACACTCCCGGATAACACACTCATTCACTAATCGCACACTGACACTCCCGGATAACACACCCATTCACTAATCACACAATCACACTGCCAGATAACACACCCATTGACTAATTGCACACTCACACTCCCGGATAACACACTCATTCACTAATCACACACTCACACACACGGATAACACACTCATTCACTAATCGCACACTCACACTCCCGGATAACACACCCATTCACTCATCACACACTCCCACTCCCGGATAACACACTCATTCACTAATCGCACACTGCCAATCCCGGATAACACACGCATTAACTAATCGCACACTCACACTCCCGGATAACACACTCATTCACTAATCACACACACACACTCCCGGATAACACACCCATTCACTAATCACACGCTAACGCTCCCGGATAACACACCCATTCACTAATCACACGCTCACGCTCCCGGATAACACACCCATTCACTAATCACACACTCACACTCCCGGATAACACACGCATTAACTAATCGCACACTCACACTCCCGGATAACACACTCATTCACTAATCGCACACTCACACTCCCGGATAACAGACTCATTCACTAATCGCACACTGACACTCCCGGATAACACACCCATTCACTAATCACACAGTCACACTGCCAGATAACACACCCATTCACTAATCACACACTCACACGCCCGGATAACACACGCTTTCTCCAATCGCACACTCACACTCCTCGATAACACACTCATTCACTAATCGCACACTGACACTCCCGGATAACACACCCATTCACTAATCACACAGTCAAACTGCCAGATAACACACCCATCCACTAATCACACCCTCACACTCCCGGATAACACACCCATTCACTCATCACACACACACACTCCCGGATAACACACCCATTCACTAATCACACAGTCACACTGCCAGATAACACACTCATTCACTAATCACACACACACACTCCCGGATAACACACCCATTCACTGATCACACGCTCACGCTCCTGGATAACACACCCATCCACTAATCACACACTCACACTCCCGGATAACACACCCATTCACTAAACACACACTGACACTCCCGGATAACGCACCCATTCCCGAATCACACACTCACACTCACGGATAACGCACCCATTCCCGAATCACACACTCACACTCACACAAAACACACCCATTAACTAATCGCACACTCACACTCCCGGATAACACACCCATCCACTAATCACACACTCACACTCTCGGATGACACACCCATTCACTAATCACACATTCACACTCCCGGATAACACACGCATTAACTAATCGCACACTCACATTCCCGGATAACACACCCATTCAATAATCACACACTGACACTCCCGGATAACACACCCATTCACTAATCACACAGTCACACACCCAGATAACACACCCATTCACTAATCACACACTCACACTCCCGGATAACACACGCATTCACTAATCGCACACTCACACTCCCAGATAACACACTCATTCACTAATTGCACACTCACACTCCCGGATAACACATCCATTCACTAATCACACACTCACACTCCCGGATAACACACTCATTCACTAATCGCACACTGACACTCCCGGATAACACACGCATTAACTAATCGCACACTCACACTCCCGGATAACACACTCATTCACTAATCACACACACACACTCCCGGATAACACACCCATTCACTAATCACACGCTAACGCTCCTGGATAACACACCCATTCACTAATCACACGCTCACGCTCCCGGATAACACACCCATTCACTAATCACACACTCACACTCCCGGATAACACAGGCATTAACTAATCGCACACTCACACTCCCGGATAACACACTCATTCACTAATCGCACACTCACACTCCCGGATAACAGACTCATTCACTAATCGCACACTGACACTCCCGGATAACTCACCCATTCACTAATCACACAGTCACACTGCCAGATAACACACCCATTCACTAATCACACACTCACACGCCCGGATAACACACGCATTCACTAATCGCACACTGACACTCCCGGATAACACACCCATTCACTAATCACACAGTCAAACTGCCAGATACCACACTCATTCACTAATCACACCCTCACACTCCCGGATAACACACCCATTCACTCATCACACACACACACTCCCGGATAACGCACCCATTCACTAATCACACAGTCACACTGCCAGATAACACACTCATTCACTAATCACACACACACACTCCCGGATAACACACCCATTCACTGATCACACGCTCACGCTCCTGGATAACCCACCCATTCACTAATCGCACACTGACACTCCCGGATAACACACCCATTCACTAATCACACAGTCACACTGCCAGATAACACACTCATTCACTAATCGCACACACACACTCACGGATAACACACCCATTCACTAATCACACACTCACACTCCTGGATAACACACCCATCCACTAATCACACAGTCATACTGCCAGATAACACACCCATTCACTAATCACACACTCACACTCCCGGATAACGCACCCATTCCCGAATCACACACTCACACTCACACAAAACACACCCATGAACTAATCGCACACTCACACTCCCGGATAACACACCCATCCACTAATCGCACACTCACACTCCCGGATAACACACGCATTAACTAATCGCACACTCACATTCCCGGATAACACACCCATTCACTAATCACACATTCACACTGCCAGATAACACACTCATTCACTAATTGCACACTCACACACCCAGATAACACACCCATTCACTAATCACACACTCACACTCTCGGATAACACACACATTCACTAATCGCACACTCACACTCCCAGATAACACACTCATTCACTAATCGCACACTGACACTCCCGGATAACACACCCATCCACTAATCACACACTCAAACACTCAGATGACACACCCATTCACTAATCACACACTCACACTCCCGGATAACACACCCATTCACTAATCATACACTCACACTCCCAGATAACACACCCATTCACTAATTGCACACTCACACACCCGGATAACACACTCATTCACTAATCGCACACTGACACTCCTGGATAACACACTCATTCACTATAACACAGTCACACTGTCAGATGACACACCCATTCACTAATCACACACTCACACTACCGGATAACACACGCATTCACTAATCACACAGTCACACTCCCGGATAACACACCCATCCACTAATCACACCTTCACACTCCCGGATAACACACCCATTCACTCATCACACACTCACACTCCCCGATAACACAACCATCCACTAATGACACACTCACACTCACGGATAACACACCCATTCACTAATCACACATTCACACTTCCGGATAACACACCCATTCACTAATCACACACTCACACACCCGGATAACACCCCCAATAACTAATCACACACTCACACTCACGGATAACACACCCATTCACTAATCACACAGTCACACTCCCAGATAACACACCCATTCACTGATCACACGCTCACGCTCCTGGATAACACACCCATCCACTAATCACACACTCACACTCCCGGATAACACACCCATTCACTAAACACACACTGACACTCCCGGATAACGCACCCATTCCCGAATCACACACTCACACTCACGGATAACGCACCCATTCCCGAATCACACACTCACACTCACACAAAACACACCCATTAACTAATCGCACACTCACACTCCCGGATAACACACCCATCCACTAATCACACACTCACACTCTCGGATAACACACCCATTCACTAATCACACATTCACACTCCCGGATAACACACGCATTAACTAATCGCACACTCACATTCCCGGATAACACACCCATTCACTAATCACACACTGACACTCCCGGATAACACACCCATTCACTAATCACACAGTCACACACCCAGACAACACACCCATTCACTAATCACACACTCACACTCCCGGATAACACACGCATTCACTAATCGCACACTCACACTCCCGGATAACACATCCATTCACTAATCACACACTCACACTCCCGGATAACACACTCATTCACTAATCGCACACTGACACTCCCGGATAACACACGCATTAACTAATCGCACACTCACACTCCCGGATAACACACTCATTCACTAATCACACACACACACTCCCGGATAACACACCCATTCACTAATCACACGCTAACGCTCCCGGATAACACACCCATTCACTAATCACACGCTCACGCTCCCGGATAACACACCCATTCACTAATCACACACTCACACTCCCGGATAACACAGGCATTAACTAATCGCACACTCACACTCCCGGATAACACACTCATTCACTAATCGCACACTCACACTCCCGGATAACAGACTCATTCACTAATCGCACACTGACACTCCCGGATAACACACCCATTCACTAATCACACAGTCACACTGCCAGATAACACACCCATTCACTAATCACACACTCACACGCCCGGATAACACACGCATTCACTAATCGCACACTCACACTCCTCGATAACACACTCATTCACTAATCGCACACTGACACTCCCGGATAACACACCCATTCACTAATCACACAGTCAAACTGCCAGATACCACACTCATTCACTAATCACACCCTCACACTCCCGGATAACACACCCATTCACTAATCACACAGTCACACTGCCAGATAACACACTCATTCACTAATCACACACACACACTCCCGGATAACACACCCATTCACTAATCGCACACTGACACTCCCGGATAACACACCCATTCACTAATCACACACTCACACTCCCGGATAACACACTCATTCACTAATCACACATTCACACTGCCAGATAACACACTCATTCACTAATTGCACACTCACACTCCCGGATAACACACTCATTCACTAATCGCACACTCACACTCCCGGATAACACACCCATTCACTAATCACACATTCACACTGCCAGATAACACACTCATTCACTAATTGCACACTCACACTCCCGGATAACACACTCATTCACTAATCGCACACTCACACTCCCGGATAACACACTCATTCACTCATCGCACACTGACACTCCCGGATAACACACCCATTCACTAATCACACAATCACACTGCCAGATAACACACCCATTCACTAATTGCACACTCACACTCCCGGATAACACACTCATTCACTAATCACACACTCACACACACGGATAACACACTCATTCACTAATCGCACACTCACACTCCCGGATAACACACCCATTCACTCAACACACACTCCCACTCCCGGATAACACACTCATTCACTAATCGCACACTGCCAATCCCGGATAACACACGCATTAACTAATCGCACACTCACACTCCCGGATAACACACTCATTCACTAATCACACACACACACTCCCGGATAACACACCCATTCACTAATCACACGCTAACGCTCCCGGATAACACACCCATTCACTAATCACACGCTCACGCTCCCGGATAACACACCCATTCACTAATCACACACTCACACTCCCGGATAACACACGCATTAACTAATCGCACACTCACACTCCCGGATAACACACTCATTCACTAATCGCACACTCACACTCCCGGATAACAGACTCATTCACTAATCGCACACTGACACTCCCGGATAACACACCCATTCACTAATCACACAGTCACACTGCCAGATAACACACCCATTCACTAATCACACACTCACACGCCCGGATAACACACGCTTTCTCCAATCGCACACTCTCACTCCTCGATAACACACTCATTCACTAATCGCACACTGACACTCCCGGATAACACACCCATTCACTAATCACACAGTCAAACTGCCAGATTACACACCCATCCACTAATCACACCCTCACACTCCCGGATAACACACCCATTCACTCATCACACACACACACTCCCGGATAACACACCCATTCACTAATCACACAGTCACACTGCCAGATAACACACTCATTCACTAATCACACACACACACTCCCGGATAACACACCCATTCACTGATCACACGCTCACGCTCCTGGATAACACACCCATCCACTAATCACACACTCACACTCCCGGATAACACACCCATTCACTAAACACACACTGACACTCCCGGATAACGCACCCATTCCCGAATCACACACTCACACTCACGGATAACGCACCCATTCCCGAATCACACACTCACACTCACACAAAACACACCCATTAACTAATCGCACACTCACACTCCCGGATAACACACCCATCCACTAATCACACACTCACACTCTCGGATAACACACCCATTCACTAATCACACATTCACACTCCCGGATAACACACGCATTAACTAATCGCACACTCACATTCCCGGATAACACACCCATTCACTAATCACACACTGACACTCCCGGATAACACACCCATTCACTAATCACACAGTCACACACCCAGATAACACACCCATTCACTAATCACACACTCACACTCCCGGATAACACACGCATTCACTAATCGCACACTCACACTCCCAGATAACACACTCATTCACTAATTGCACACTCACACTCCCGGATAACACACGCATTCACTAATCGCACACTCACACTCCCAGATAACACACTCATTCACTAATCGCACACTGACACTCCCGGATAACACACCCATTCACTAATCACACAGTCACACTGCCAGATAACACACCCATTCACTAATCACACACTCACACGCCCGGATAACACACGCATTCACTAATCGCACACTCACACTCCTCGATAACACACTCATTCACTAATCGCACACTGACACTCCCGGATAACACACCCATTCACTAATCACACAGTCAAACTGCCAGATACCACACTCATTCACTAATCACACCCTCACACTCCCGGATAACACACCCATTCACTAATCACACAGTCACACTGCCAGATAACACACTCATTCACTAATCACACACACACACTCCCGGATAACACACCCATTCACTGATCACACGCTCACGCTCCTGGATAACCCACCCATTCACTAATCGCACACTGACACTCCCGGATAACACACCCATTCACTAATCACACAGTCACACTGCCAGATAACACACTCATTCACTAATCGCACACACACACTCACGGATAACACACCCATTCACTAATCACACACTCACACTCCTGGATAACACACCCATCCACTAATCACACAGTCATACTGCCAGATAACACACCCATCCACTAATCACACACTCACACTCCCGGATAACGCACCCATTCCCGAATCACACACTCACACTCACACAAAACACACCCATTAACTAATCGCACACTCACACTCCCGGATAACACATCCATCCACTAATCGCACACTCACACTCCCGGATAACACACGCATTAACTAATCGCACACTCACATTCCCGGATAACACACCCATTCACTAATCACACATTCACACTGCCAGATAACACACTCATTCACTAATTGCACACTCACACACCCAGATAACACACCCATTCACTAATCACACACTCACACTCCCGGATAAAACACTCATTCACTAATCACACATTCACACAGCCAGATAACACACTCATTCACTAATTGCACACTCACACTCCCGGATAACACACTCATTCACTAATCGCACACTCACACTCCCGGATAACACACCCATTCACTAATCACACATTCACACTGCCAGATAACACACTCATTCACTAATTGCACACTCACACTCCCGGATAACACACTCATTCGCTAATCGCAAACTCACACTCCCGGATAACACACTCATTCACTAATCGCACACTGACACTCCCGGATAACACACCCATTCACTAATCACACACTCACACTCCCGGATAACACACTCATTCACTAATCACACATTCACACTGACAGATAACACACTCATTCACTAATTGCACACTCACACTCCCGGATAACACACCCATTCACTAATCACACATTCACACTGCCAGATAACACACTCATTCACTAATTGCACACTCACACTCCCGGATAACACACTCATTCACTAATCGCAAACTCACACTCCCGGATAACACACTCATTCACTAATCGCACACTGACACTCCCGGATAACACACCCATTCACTAATCACACAATCACACTGCCAGATAACACACCCATTGACTAATTGCACACTCACACTCCCGGATAACACACTCATTCACTAATCACACACTCACACACACGGATAACACACTCATTCACTAATCGCACACTCACACTCCCGGATAACACACCCATTCACTCATCACACACTCCCACTCCCGGATAACACACTCATTCACTAATCGCACACTGCCAATCCCGGATAACACACGCATTAACTAATCGCACACTCACACTCCCGGATAACACACTCATTCACTAATCACACACACACACTCCCGGATAACACACCCATTCACTAATCACACGCTAACGCTCCCGGATAACACACCCATTCACTAATCACACGCTCACGCTCCCGGATAACACACCCATTCACTAATCACACACTCACACTCCCGGATAACACACGCATTAACTAATCGCACACTCACACTCCCGGATAACACACTCATTCACTAATCGCACACTCACACTCCCGGATAACAGACTCATTCACTAATCGCACACTGACACTCCCGGATAACACACCCATTCACTAATCACACAGTCACACTGCCAGATAACACACCCATTCACTAATCACACACTCACACGCCCGGATAACACACGCTTTCTCCAATCGCACACTCACACTCCTCGATAACACACTCATTCACTAATCGCACACTGACACTCCCGGATAACACACCCATTCACTAATCACACAGTCAAACTGCCAGATAACACACCCATCCACTAATCACACCCTCACACTCCCGGATAACACACCCATTCACTCATCACACACACACACTCCCGGATAACACACCCATTCACTAATCACACAGTCACACTGCCAGATAACACACTCATTCACTAATCACACACACACACTCCCGGATAACACACCCATTCACTGATCACACGCTCACGCTCCTGGATAACACACCCATCCACTAATCACACACTCACACTCCCGGATAACACACCCATTCACTAAACACACACTGACACTCCCGGATAACGCACCCATTCCCGAATCACACACTCACACTCACGGATAACGCACCCATTCCCGAATCACACACTCACACTCACACAAAACACACCCATTAACTAATCGCACACTCACACTCCCGGATAACACACCCATCCACTAATCACACACTCACACTCTCGGATGACACACCCATTCACTAATCACACATTCACACTCCCGGATAACACACGCATTAACTAATCGCACACTCACATTCCCGGATAACACACCCATTCACTAATCACACACTGACACTCCCGGATAACACACCCATTCACTAATCACACAGTCACACACCCAGATAACACACCCATTCACTAATCACACACTCACACTCCCGGATAACACACGCATTCACTAATCGCACACTCACACTCCCAGATAACACACTCATTCACTAATTGCACACTCACACTCCCGGATAACACATCCATTCACTAATCACACACTCACACTCCCGGATAACACACTCATTCACTAATCGCACACTGACACTCCCGGATAACACACGCATTAACTAATCGCACACTCACACTCCCGGATAACACACTCATTAACTAATCACACACACACACTCCCGGATAACACACCCATTCACTAATCACACGCTAACGCTCCTGGATAACACACCCATTCACTAATCACACGCTCACGCTCCCGGATAACACACCCATTCACTAATCACACACTCACACTCCCGGATAACACAGGCATTAACTAATTGCACACTCACACTCCCGGATAACACACTCATTCACTAATCGCACACTGACACTCCCGGATAACTCACCCATTCACTAATCACACAGTCACACTGCCAGATAACACACCCATTCACTAATCACACACTCACACGCCCGGATAACACACGCATTCACTAATCGCACACTGACACTCCCGGATAACACACCCATTCACTAATCACACAGTCAAACTGCCAGATACCACACTCATTCACTAATCACACCCTCACACTCCCGGATAACACACCCATTCACTCATCACACACACACACTCCCGGATAACGCACCCATTCACTAATCACACAGTCACACTGCCAGATAACACACTCATTCACTAATCACACACACACACTCCCGGATAACACACCCATTCACTGATCACACGCTCACGCTCCTGGATAACCCACCCATTCACTAATCGCACACTGACACTCCCGGATAACACACCCATTCACTAATCACACAGTCACACTGCCAGATAACACACTCATTCACTAATCGCACACACACACTCACGGATAACACACCCATTCACTAATCACACACTCACACTCCTGGATAACACACCCATCCACTAATCACACAGTCATACTGCCAGATAACACACCCATTCACTAATCACACACTCACACTCCCGGATAACGCACCCATTCCCGAATCACACACTCACACTCACACAAAACACACCCATTAACTAATCGCACACTCACACTCCCGGATAACACACCCATCCACTAATCGCACACTCACACTCCCGGATAACACACGCATTAACTAATCGCACACTCACATTCCCGGATAACACACCCATTCACTAATCACACATTCACACTGCCAGATAACACACTCATTCACTAATTGCACACTCACACACCCAGATAACACACCCATTCACAAATCACACACTCACACTCTCGGATAACACACACATTCACTAATCGCACACTCACACTCCCAGATAACACACTCATTCACTAATCGCACACTGACACTCCCGGATAACACACCCATCCACTAATCACACACTCAAACACTCAGATGACACACCCATTCACTAATCACACACTCACACTCCCGGATAACACACCCATTCACTAATCATACACTCACACTCCCAGATAACACACCCATTCACTAATTGCACACTCACACACCCGGATAACACACTCATTCACTAATCGCACACTGACACTCCTGGATAACACACTCATTCACTATAACACAGTCACACTGTCAGATGACACACCCATTCACTAATCACACACTCACACTACCGGATAACACACGCATTCACTAATCACACAGTCACACTCCCGGATAACACACCCATCCACTAATCACACCTTCACACTCCCGGATAACACACCCATTCACTCATCACACACTCACACTCCCCGATAACACAACCATCCACTAATGACACACTCACACTCACGGATAACACACCCATTCACTAATCACACATTCACACTTCCGGATAACACACCCATTCACTAATCACACACTCACACACCCGGATAACACCCCCAATAACTAATCACACACTCACACTCACGGATAACACACCCATTCACTAATCACACAGTCACACTCCCAGATAACACACCCATTCACTGATCACACGCTCACGCTCCTGGATAACACACCCATCCACTAATCACACACTCACACTCCCGGATAACACACCCATTCACTAAACACACACTGACACTCCCGGATAACGCACCCATTCCCGAATCACACACTCACACTCACGGATAACGCACCCATTCCCGAATCACACACTCACACTCACACAAAACACACCCATTAACTAATCGCACACTCACACTCCCGGATAACACACCCATCCACTAATCACACACTCACACTCTCGGATAACACACCCATTCACTAATCACACATTCACACTCCCGGATAACACACGCATTAACTAATCGCACACTCACATTCCCGGATAACACACCCATTCACTAATCACACACTGACACTCCCGGATAACACACCCATTCACTAATCACACAGTCACACACCCAGACAACACACCCATTCACTAATCACACACTCACACTCCCGGATAACACACGCATTCACTAATCGCACACTCACACTCCCGGATAACACATCCATTCACTAATCACACACTCACACTCCCGGATAACACACTCATTCACTAATCGCACACTGACACTCCCGGATAACACACGCATTAACTAATCGCACACTCACACTCCCGGATAACACACTCATTCACTAATCACACACACACACTCCCGGATAACACACCCATTCACTAATCACACGCTAACGCTCCCGGATAACACACCCATTCACTAATCACACGCTCACGCTCCCGGATAACACACCCATTCACTAATCACACACTCACACTCCCGGATAACACAGGCATTAACTAATCGCACACTCACACTCCCGGATAACACACTCATTCACTAATCGCACACTCACACTCCCGGATAACAGACTCATTCACTAATCGCACACTGACACTCCCGGATAACACACCCATTCACTAATCACACAGTCACACTGCCAGATAACACACCCATTCACTAATCACACACTCACACGCCCGGATAACACACGCATTCACTAATCGCACACTCACACTCCTCGATAACACACTCATTCACTAATCGCACACTGACACTCCCGGATAACACACCCATTCACTAATCACACAGTCAAACTGCCAGATACCACACTCATTCACTAATCACACCCTCACACTCCCGGATAACACACCCATTCACTAATCACACAGTCACACTGCCAGATAACACACTCATTCACTAATCACACACACACACTCCCGGATAACACACCCATTCACTGATCACACGCTCACGCTCCTGGATAACCCACCCATTCACTAATCGCACACTGACACTCCCGGATAACACACCCATTCACTAATCACACAGTCACACTGCCAGATAACACACTCATTCACTAATCGCACACACACACTCACGGATAACACACCCATTCACTAATCACACACTCACACTCCTGGATAACACACCCATCCACTAATCACACAGTCATACTGCCAGATAACACACCCATTCACTAATCACACACTCACACTCCCGGATAACACACTCATTCACTAATCGCACACTGACACTCCCGGATAACGCACCCATTCCCGAATCACACACTCACACTCACACAAAACACACCCATTAACTAATCGCACACTCACACTCCCGGATAACACATCCATCCACTAATCGCACACTCACACTCCCGGATAACACACGCATTAACTAATCGCACACTTACATTCCCGGATAACACACCCATTCACTAATCACACATTCACACTGCCAGATAACACACTCATTCACTAATTGCACACTCACACACCCAGATAACACACCCATTCACTAATCACACACTCACACTCCCGGATAACACACTCATTCACTAATCACACATTCACACAGCCAGATAACACACTCATTCACTAATTGCACACTCACACTCCCGGATAACACACTCATTCACTAATCGCACACTCACACTCCCGGATAACACACCCATTCACTAATCACACATTCACACTCCCGGATAACACACTCATTCACTAATCACACATTCACACTGCCAGATAACACACTCATTCACTAATTGCACACTCACACTCCCGGATAACACACTCATTCACTAATCGCAAACTCACACTCCCGGATAACACACTCATTCACTAATTGCACACTCACACTCCCGGATAACACACTCATTCACTAATCGCAAACTCACACTCCCGGATAACACACTCATTCACTAATCGCACACTCACACTCCCGGATAACACACCCATTCACTAATCACACACTCACACTCCCGGATAACACACTCATTCACTAATCACACATTCACACTGCCAGATAACACACTCATTCACTAATTGCACACTCACACTCCCGGATAACACACTCATTCACTAATCACACACTCACACACACGGATAACACACTCATTCACTAATCGCACACTCACACTCCCGGATAACACACCCATTCACTCAACACACACTCCCACTCCCGGATAACACACTCATTCACTAATCGCACACTGCCAATCCCGGATAACACACGCATTAACTAATCGCACACTCACACTCCCGGATAACACACTCATTCACTAATCACACACACACACTCCCGGATAACACACCCATTCACTAATCACACGCTAACGCTCCCGGATAACACACCCATTCACTAATCACACGCTCACGCTCCCGGATAACACACCCATTCACTAATCACACACTCACACTCCCGGATAACACACGCATTAACTAATCGCACACTCACACTCCCGGATAACACACTCATTCACTAATCGCACACTCACACTCCCGGATAACAGACTCATTCACTAATCGCACACTGACACTCCCGGATAACACACCCATTCACTAATCACACAGTCACACTGCCAGATAACACACCCATTCACTAATCACACACTCACACGCCCGGATAACACACGCTTTCTCCAATCGCACACTCACACTCCTCGATAACACACTCATTCACTAATCGCACACTGACACTCCCGGATAACACACCCATTCACTAATCACACAGTCAAACTGCCAGATAACACACCCATCCACTAATCACACCCTCACACTCCCGGATAACACACCCATTCACTCATCACACACACACACTCCCGGATAACACACACATTCACTAATCACACAGTCACACTGCCAGATAACACACTCATTCACTAATCACACACACACACTCCCGGATAACACACCCATTCACTGATCACACGCTCACGCTCCTGGATAACACACCCATCCACTAATCACACACTCACACTCCCGGATAACACACCCATTCACTAAACACACACTGACACTCCCGGATAACGCACCCATTCCCGAATCACACACTCACACTCACGGATAACGCACCCATTCCCGAATCACACACTCACACTCACACAAAACACACCCATTAACTAATCGCACACTCACACTCCCGGATAACACACCCATCCACTAATCACACACTCACACTCTCGGATAACACACCCATTCACTAATCACACATTCACACTCCCGGATAACACACGCATTAACTAATCGCACACTCACATTCCCGGATAACACACCCATTCACTAATCACACACTGACACTCCCGGATAACACACCCATTCACTAATCACACAGTCACACACCCAGATAACACACCCATTCACTAATCACACATTCACACTCCCGGATAACACACGCATTCACTAATCGCACACTCACACTCCCAGATAACACACTCATTCACTAATTGCACACTCACACTCCCGGATAACACACGCATTCACTAATCGCACACTCACACTCCCAGATAACACACTCATTCACTAATCGCACACTGACACTCCCGGATAACACACCCATTCACTAATCACACAGTCACACTGCCAGATAACACACCCATTCACTAATCACACACTCACACGCCCGGATAACACACGCATTCACTAATCGCACACTCACACTCCTCGATAACACACTCATTCACTAATCGCACACTGACACTCCCGGATAACACACCCATTCACTAATCACACAGTCAAACTGCCAGATACCACACTCATTCACTAATCACACCCTCACACTCCCGGATAACACACCCATTCACTAATCACACAGTCACACTGCCAGATAACACACTCATTCACTAATCACACACACACACTCCCGGATAACACACCCATTCACTGATCACACGCTCACGCTCCTGGATAACCCACCCATTCACTAATCGCACACTGACACTCCCGGATAACACACCCATTCACTAATCACACAGTCACACTGCCAGATAACACACTCATTCACTAATCGCACACACACACTCACGGATAACACACCCATTCACTAATCACACACTCACACTCCTGGATAACACACCCATCCACTAATCACACAGTCATACTGCCAGATAACACACCCATTCACTAATCACACACTCACACTCCCGGATAACGCACCCATTCCCGAATCACACACTCACACTCACACAAAACACACCCATTAACTAATCGCACACTCACACTCCCGGATAACACATCCATCCACTAATCGCACACTCACACTCCCGGATAACACACGCATTAACTAATCGCACACTCACATTCCCGGATAACACACCCATTCACTAATCACACATTCACACTGCCAGATAACACACTCATTCACTAATTGCACACTCACACACCCAGATAACACACCCATTCACTAATCACACACTCACACTCCCGGATAAAACACTCATTCACTAATCACACATTCACACAGCCAGATAACACACTCATTCACTAATTGCACACTCACACTCCCGGATAACACACTCATTCACTAATCGCACACTCACACTCCCGGATAACACACCCATTCACTAATCACACATTCACACTGCCAGATAACACACTCATTCACTAATTGCACACTCTCACTCCCGGATAACACACTCATTCACTAATCGCAAACTCACACTCCCGGATAACACACTCATTCACTAATCGCACACTGACACTCCCGGATAACACACCCATTCACTAATCACACACTCACACTCCCGGATAACACACTCATTCACTAATCACACATTCACACTGCCAGATAACACACTCATTCACTAATTGCACACTCACACTCCCGGATAACACACCCATTCACTAATCACACATTCCCACTGCCAGATAACACACTCATTCACTAATTGCACACTCACACTCCCGGATAACACACTCATTCACTAATCGCAAACTCACACTCCCGGATAACACACTCATTCACTAATCGCACACTGACACTCCCGGATAACACACCCATTCACTAATCACACAATCACACTGCCAGATAACACACCCATTGACTAATTGCACACTCACACTCCCGGATAACACACTCATTCACTAATCACACACTCACACACACGGATAACACACTCATTCACTAATCGCACACTCACACTCCCGGATAACACACCCATTCACTCATCACACACTCCCACTCCCGGATAACACACTCATTCACTAATCGCACACTGCCAATCCCGGATAACACACGCATTAACTAATCGCACACTCACACTCCCGGATAACACACTCATTCACTAATCACACACACACACTCCCGGATAACACACCCATTCACTAATCACACGCTAACGCTCCCGGATAACACACCCATTCACTAATCACACGCTCACGCTCCCGGATAACACACCCATTCACTAATCACACACTCACACTCCCGGATAACACACGCATTAACTAATCGCACACTCACACTCCCGGATAACACACTCATTCACTAATCGCACACTCACACTCCCGGATAACAGACTCATTCACTAATCGCACACTGACACTCCCGGATAACACACCCATTCACTAATCACACAGTCACACTGCCAGATAACACACCCATTCACTAATCACACACTCACACGCCCGGATAACACACGCTTTCTCCAATCGCACACTCACACTCCTCGATAACACACTCATTCACTAATCGCACACTGACACTCCCGGATAACACACCCATTCACTAATCACACAGTCAAACTGCCAGATAACACACCCATCCACTAATCACACCCTCACACTCCCGGATAACACACCCATTCACTCATCACACACACACACTCCCGGATAACACACCCATTCACTAATCACACAGTCACACTGCCAGATAACACACTCATTCACTAATCACACACACACACTCCCGGATAACACACCCATTCACTGATCACACGCTCACGCTCCTGGATAACACACCCATCCACTAATCACACACTCACACTCCCGGATAACACACCCATTCACTAAACACACACTGACACTCCCGGATAACGCACCCATTCCCGAATCACACACTCACACTCACGGATAACGCACCCATTCCCGAATCACACACTCACACTCACACAAAACACACCCATTAACTAATCGCACACTCACACTCCCGGATAACACACCCATCCACTAATCACACACTCACACTCTCGGATGACACACCCATTCACTAATCACACATTCACACTCCCGGATAACACACGCATTAACTAATCGCACACTCACATTCCCGGATAACACACCCATTCACTAATCACACACTGACACTCCCGGATAACACACCCATTCACTAATCACACAGTCACACACCCAGATAACACACCCATTCACTAATCACACACTCACACTCCCGGATAACACACGCATTCACTAATCGCACACTCACACTCCCAGATAACACACTCATTCACTAATTGCACACTCACACTCCCGGATAACACATCCATTCACTAATCACACACTCACACTCCCGGATAACACACTCATTCACTAATCGCACACTGACACTCCCGGATAACACACGCATTAACTAATCGCACACTCACACTCCCGGATAACACACTCATTCACTAATCACACACACACACTCCCGGATAACACACCCATTCACTAATCACACGCTAACGCTCCTGGATAACACACCCATTCACTAATCACACGCTCACGCTCCCGGATAACACACCCATTCACTAATCACACACTCACACTCCCGGATAACACAGGCATTAACTAATCGCACACTCACACTCCCGGATAACACACTCATTCACTAATCGCACACTCACACTCCCGGATAACAGACTCATTCACTAATCGCACACTGACACTCCCGGATAACTCACCCATTCACTAATCACACAGTCACACTGCCAGATAACACACCCATTCACTAATCACACACTCACACGCCCGGATAACACACGCATTCACTAATCGCACACTGACACTCCCGGATAACACACCCATTCACTAATCACACAGTCAAACTGCCAGATACCACACTCATTCACTAATCACACCCTCACACTCCCGGATAACACACCCATTCACTCATCACACACACACACTCCCGGATAACGCACCCATTCACTAATCACACAGTCACACTGCCAGATAACACACTCATTCACTAATCACACACACACACTCCCGGATAACACACCCATTCACTGATCACACGCTCACGCTCCTGGATAACCCACCCATTCACTAATCGCACACTGACACTCCCGGATAACACACCCATTCACTAATCACACAGTCACACTGCCAGATAACACACTCATTCACTAATCGCACACACACACTCACGGATAACACACCCATTCACTAATCACACACTCACACTCCTGGATAACACACCCATCCACTAATCACACAGTCATACTGCCAGATAACACACCCATTCACTAATCACACACTCACACTCCCGGATAACGCACCCATTCCCGAATCACACACTCACACTCACACAAAACACACCCATTAACTAATCGCACACTCACACTCCCGGATAACACACCCATCCACTAATCGCACACTCACACTCCCGGATAACACACGCATTAACTAATCGCACACTCACATTCCCGGATAACACACCCATTCACTAATCACACATTCACACTGCCAGATAACACACTCATTCACTAATTGCACACTCACACACCCAGATAACACACCCATTCACTAATCACACACTCACACTCTCGGATAACACACACATTCACTAATCGCACACTCACACTCCCAGATAACACACTCATTCACTAATCGCACACTGACACTCCCGGATAACACACCCATCCACTAATCACACACTCAAACACTCAGATGACACACCCATTCACTAATCACACACTCACACTCCCGGATAACACACCCATTCACTAATCATACACTCACACTCCCAGATAACACACCCATTCACTAATTGCACACTCACACACCCGGATAACACACTCATTCACTAATCGCACACTGACACTCCTGGATAACACACTCATTCACTATAACACAGTCACACAGTCAGATGACACACCCATTCACTAATCACACACTCACACTACCGGATAACACACGCATTCACTAATCACACAGTCACACTCCCGGATAACACACCCATCCACTAATCACACCTTCACACTCCCGGATAACACACCCATTCACTCATCACACACTCACACTCCCCGATAACACAACCATCCACTAATGACACACTCACACTCACGGATAACACACCCATTCACTAATCACACATTCACACTTCCGGATAACACACCCATTCACTAATCACACACTCACACACCCGGATAACACCCCCAATAACTAATCACACACTCACACTCACGGATAACACACCCATTCACTAATCACACAGTCACACTCCCAGATAACACACCCATTCACTAATCACACACTCACACTCCCGGATAACACACCCAATAACTAATCACACACTCACACTCACGGATAACACACCCATTCACTAATCACACACTCACACTCCCGGATAACACACACATTCACTAATCACACAGTCACACTCCCGGATAACACACCCATTCACTAATCACACATTCACACTCCCAGATAACACACCCATCCAATAATCACACCCTCACACTCCCGGATAACACACCCATTCACTAATCACACACTCACACTCCTGGATAACACACGCATTCACTAATCGCACACTCACACTCCCGGATAACACACGCATTCACTAATCACACACTCACACTCCTGAATAACACACCCATCCACTAATCACACACTCACACTCCCGGATAGCACCCCCATCCACTAATCACACACTCACACTCCCGGATAACACACCCATCCACTAATGACACACTCACACACTCAGATGACACACCCATTCACTAATCACACACTCACACTCCCGGATAACACACCCATTCACTAATCACAAACTCACACTCTCAGATAACACACCCATTCACTAATCACACACTCACACTCCCAGATAACACCCCCAATAACTAATCACACACTCACACTCACGGATAACACACCCATTCACTAATCACAGACTCACACTCCCGGATAACACACCCATTCACTAATCACACACTCACACTCCCGGCTAACACACCCAATAACTAATCACACACTCACACTCACGGATAACACACCCATTCACTAATCACACACTCACACTCCCGGATAACACACCCATTCCCGAATCACACACTCACACTCACACAAAACACACCCATTAACTAATCGCACACTCACACTCCTGGATAACACACCCATCCACTAATCACACACTCACACTCCTGGATAACACACCCATTCACTAATCACACATTCACACTCCCGGATAACACACCCATTCAAAAATCACACACTCACACTCACGGATAACACACCCATTCACTAATCACACAGTCGCACTGCCAGATAACACACCCATTCACTAATCACACACTCACACTCCCGGATAACACACTCATTCACTAATCGCACACTCTCACACCCGGATAACACACTCATTCACTAATCGCACACTCTCACACCCGGATAACACACTCATTCACTAATCGCACACTCACACTACCGGATAACACACCCATTCACTAATCACACACTCACACTCCCAGATAACACACCCATTCACTAATCACACACTCACACTCCCAGATAACACCCCCAATTACTAATCACACACTCCCACTCCCGGATAACACACCCATCCACTAATCACACACTCACACTCCCGGATAACACACCCAATAACTAATCACACACTCACACTCACGGATAACACACGCATTCACTAATCAGACACTCACACTCCCGGATAACACACCCATTCACTAATCAGACACTCACGCTCCCGGATAACACACCCATTCACTCATCACACACTCACACTCCCGGATAACACACTCATTAACTAATGACACACACACACTCACAGATAACACACCCATTCACTAATCGCACACTCACATTCCCGGATAACACACCCATTCACTAATCACACAGTCACACTCCCGGATAACACACCCATTAACTAATCGCACACTCACACTCCCGGATAACATACACATTCACTAATCGCACACTGACACTCCCGAATAACACACCTATCCACTAATCACACCCTCACACTCCCGGATAACACGCCCATTCTATAATCGCACGCTCACACTCACGGATAACACACCCATTCACTAATCACACAGTCACACTCACACAAAACACACCCATTAACTTATCACAAACTCACAGTCCCGGATAACACACCCATTCACTAATCACACATTCACACTCCCCGATAACACACCCATTCACTAATCACACACTCACACCCCCGGATAACACACCCTTTCACTAATCACACACTCACATTCCCGGATAACACACCCATTCACTAATCGCACACTCACACTCCCGGATACCACACTCATTCACTAATCGCAAACTCACACTCCCGGATAACACACTCATTCACTAATCGCACACTGACACTCCCGGATAACACACCCATTCACTAATCACACAATCACACTGCCAGATAACACACCCATTCACTAATTGCACACTCACACTCCCGGATAACACACTCATTCACTAATCGCACACTGACACTCCCGGATAACACACTCATTCACTATAACACAGTCACACTGCCAGATAACACACCCATTCACTAATCACACACTCACACTCCTGGATAACACACGCATTCACTAATCGCACACTCACACTCCCGGATAACACACTCATTCACTAATCACACACTCACACACCCGGATAACACACTCATTCACTAATCGCACACTGACACTCCCGGATAACACACCCATTCACTAATCACACAGTCACACTCCCGGATAACACACTCATTCACTAATCGCACACTGACACTCCCGGATAACACACGCATTAACTAATCGCACACTCACACTCCAGGATAACACACTCATTCACTAATCACACACACACACTCCCGGATAACACACCCATTCACTAATCACACGCTAACGCTCCCGGATAACACACCCATTCACTAATCACACGCTCACGCTCCCGGATAACACACCCATTCACTAATCACACACTCACACTCCCGGATAACACACTCATTCACTAATCGCACACTCACACTCCCGGATAACAGACTCATTCACTAATCGCACACTCACACTCCTCGATAACACACTCATTCACTAATCGCACACTGACACTCCCGGATAACACACCCATTCACTAATCACACAGTCAAACTGCCAGATAACACACCCATTCACTAATCACACACTCACACGCCCGGATAACACACGCATTCACTAATCGCACACTCACACTCCTCGATAACACACTCATTCACTAATCGCACACTGACACTCCCGGATAACACACCCATTCACTAATCACACAGTCAAACTGCCAGATAACACACCCATCCACTAATCACACCCTCACACTCCCGGATAACACACCAATTCACTCATCACACACACACACTCCCGGGTATCACACCCATTCACTAATCACACAGTCACACTGCCAGATAACACACTCATTCACTAATCACACACACACACTCCCGGATAACACACCCATTCACTGATCACACGCTCACGCTCCTGGATAACCCACCCATTTACTAATCGCACACTGACACTCCCGGATAACACACCCATTCACTAATCACACAGTCACACTGCCAGATAACACACTCATTCACTAATCACACACACACACTCCCGGATAACACACCCATTCACTAATCACACACTCACACTCCTGGATAACACACCCATCCACTAATCACACACTCACACTCCCGGATAACGCACCCATTCCCGAATCACACACTCACACTCACACAAAACACACCCATTAACTAATCGCACACTCACACTCCCGGATAACACACTCATCCACTAATCACACACTCACACTCTCGGATAACACACCCATTCACTAATCACACACTCACACTCCCGGATAACACACCCATTCACTAATCACACATTCACACTGCCAGATAACACACTCATTCACTAATTGCACACTCACACTCCCGAATAACACACCCATTCACTAATCACACACTCACACTCCCGGATAACACACTCATTCACTAATCACACATTCACACTGCCAGATAACACACTCATTCACTAATTGCACACTCACACTCCCGGATAACACACTCATTCACTAATCGCACACTCACACTCCCGGATAACACACCCATTCACTAATCACACATTCACACTGCCAGATAACACACTCATTCACTAATTGCACACTCACACTCCCGGATAACACACTCATTCACTAATCGCAAACTCACACTCCCGGATAACACACTCATTCACTAATTGCACACTGACACTCCCGGATAACACACCCATTCACTAATCACACAATCACACTGCCAGATAACACACCCATTCACTAATTGCACACTCAAACTCCCGGATAACACACTCATTCACTAATCGCACACAGTCACTCCCGGATAACACACTCATTCACTATAACACAGTCACACTGCCAGATAACACACCCATTCACTAATCACACACTCACACTCCCGGATAACACACCCATTCACTAATCGCACACTCACACTCCCGGATAACACACTCATTCACTAATCACACACTCACACACACGGATAACACACTCATTCACTAATCGCACACTCACACTCCCGGATAACACATCCATTCACTCATCACACACTCACACTCCCGGATAACACACTCATTCACTAATCGCACACTCACACTCCCGGATAACACATCCATTCATTCATCACACACTCACACTCCCGGATAACACACGCATTAACTAATCGCACACTCACACTCCCGGATAACACACTCATTCACTAATCACACACACACACTCCCGGATAACACACCCATTCACTAATCACACGCTAACGCTCCCGGATAACACACCCATTCACTAATCACACACTCACACTCCCGGATAACACACTCATTCACTAATTGCACACTCACACTCCCGGATAACAGACTCATTCACTAATCGCACACTGACACTCCCGGATAACACACCCATTCACTAATCACACAGTCACACTGCCAGATAACACACCCATTCACTAATCACACACTCACACGCCCGGATAACACACGCTTTCTCCAATCGCACACTCACACTCCTCGATAACACACTCATTCACTAATCGCACACTGACACTCCCGGATAACACACCCATTCACTAATCACACAGTCAAACTGCCAGATAACACACCCATCCACTAATCACACCCTCACACTCCCGGATAACACACCCATTCACTCATCACACACACACACTCCCGGATAACACACCCATTCACTAATCACACAGTCACACTGCCAGATAACACACTCATTCACTAATCACACACACACACTCCCGGATAACACACCCATTCACTGATCACACGCTCACGCTCCTGGATAACCCACCCATTCACTAATCGCACACTGACACTCCCGGATAACACACCCATTCACTAATCACACAGTCACACTGCCAGATAACACACTCATTCACTAATTGCACACTCACACTCCCGGATAACACACTCATTCACTAATCACACACTCACACTCCCGGATAACACACCCATCCACTAATCACACACTCACACTCCCGGATAACACACCCATCCACTAATGACACACTCACACACTCAGATGACACACCCATTCACTAATCACACACTCACACTCCCGGATAACACACCCAATAACTAATCACACACTCACACTCCCGGATAACACACCCAATAACTAATCACACACTCACACTCCCGGATAACACACCCTTTCACTAATCACACACTCACACTACCGGATAACACACCCATTCCCGAATCACACACTCACACTCACACAAAACACACCCATTAACTAATCGCACACTCACACTCCTGGATAACACACCCATCCACTAATCACACACTCACACTCCCGGATAACACACCCATTCACTAATCACATATTCACACTCCCGGATAACACACCCATTCACAAATCACACACTCACACTCCCGGATAACACACTCATTCACTAATCGCACACTCTCACTCCCGGATAACACACTCATTCACTAATCGCACACTGACACTCCCGGATAACACACCCATTCACTAATCACACAGTCCCACTGCCAGATAACACACCCATTCACTAATCACACACACACACTACCGGATAACACACTCATTCACTAATCGCACACTCACACTCCCGGATAACACACTCATTCACTAATCACACACTGCCACTCCCGGATAACACACCCATTCACTAATCACACAGTCACACTGCCAGATAACGCACTCATTCACTAATTGCACACTCACACTCCCGGATAAAACACTCATTCACTAATCGCACACTGACACTCCCGGATAACACACCTATTCACTAATCACACAGTCACACTGCCAGATAACACACCTATTCACTAATCACACACTCACACTCCCGGATAACACACGCATTCACTAATCGCACACTCACAGTCCCGGATAACACACTCATTCACTAATCGCACACTCTCACTCGCGGATAACACACTCATTCACTAATCGCACACTGACACTCCCGGATAACACACCCATTCACTAATCACACAGTCACACTGCCAGATAACACACCCATTCACTAATCACACACTCACACTCCCGGATAACACACGCATTCACTAATCGCACACTCACACTCCCGGATAACACACTCATTCACTAATCGCACACTCCCACTCCCGGATAACACACTCATTCACTAATCGCACACTGACACTCCCGGATAACACACCCATTCACTAATCACACAGTCACACTGCCAGATAACACACCCATTCACTAATCACACACTCACACTCCCGGATAATACACGCATTCACTAATCGCACACTCACACTCCCGGATAACACACTCATTCACTAATCACACACTGACACTCCCGGATAACACACCCATTCACTAATCACACAGTCACACTCCCGGATAACACACCCATTCACTAATCACACCCTCACACTCCCGGATAACACACCCATTCACTAATCACACACTCACACTCACGGATAACACACCCATTCACAAATCACACCCTCACACTCCCGGATAACACACCCATTCACTAATCACACAGTCACACTCCCCGATAACACACGCATTCACTAATCACACACTGACACTCCCGGATAACACACCCATCCACTAATCACACACTCACACTCCCGGATAACACACCCATTCACTAATCACACACTCAGACTCCCGGATAACACACCCATTCACTAATCGCACACTGACACTCCCGGATAACACACCCATTCACTAATCACACAGTCACACTGCCAGATAACACACCCATTCACTAATCACACACTCACACTACCGGATAACACACTCATTCACTAATCGCACACTCACACTCCCGGATAACACACTCATTCACTAATCGCACACTGACACTCCCGGATAACACACCCATTCACTAATCACGAACTCGCACTCGCGGATAACACACTCATTCACTAATCGCCCACTGACACTCCCTGATAACACACGCATTAACTAATTGCACACACACACTCCCGGATAACACACCCATTCACTAATCACACACTCACACTCCCGGATAACACACCCAATAACTAATCACGCACTCACACTCACGGATAACACACTCATTCACTAATCGCACACTCACACTCCCGGATAACACACTCATTCACTAATCACACAGTCACACTGCCAGATAACACACCCATTCACTAATCACACACTCACACGCCCGGATAACACACCCATTCACTAATCACACACTCACACTCCCAGATAACACACCCATTCACTAATCACACACTCACACTCCCGGATAACACACCCATTCACTAATCACACACTCACACTCCTGGATAACACACCCAATAACTAATCACACACTCACACTCACGGATAACACACCCATTCACTAATCACACACTCACACACCCGGATAACACACCCATTCACTAATCACACACTCACACTCCCGGATAACACACCAATTCCCGAATCACACACTCACACTCACGCAAAACACACCCATTAACTAATCGCACACTCACACTCCTGGATAACACACCCATCCACTAATCACACACTCACACTCCCGGATAACACACCCATTCACTAATCACGAACTCACACTCCCGGATAACACACCCATTTACTAATCACACACTCACACTCACGGATAACACATCCATTCACTAATCACAGTCACACTGCCAGATAACACACCCATTCACTAATCACACACTCACACTCCCGGATAACACACTCATTCACTAATCGCACACTCTCACTCCCGGATAACACACTCATTCACTAATCGCACACTGACACTCCCGGATAACACACCCATTCACTAATCACACAGTCACACTGCCAGATAACACACCCATTCACTAATCACACACTCACACTACCGGATAACACACTCATTCACTAATCACACACTGACACTCACGGATAACACACCCATTCACTAATCACACAGTCACACTGCCAGATAACACACTCATTCACTAATTGCACACTCACACTCCCGGATAAAACACTCATTCACTAATCGCACACTGACACTCCCGGATAACACACCTATTCACTAATCACACAGTCACACTGCCAGATAACACACCTATTCACTAATCACACACTCACACTCCCGGATAACACACGCATTCACTAATCGCACACTCACAGTCCCGGAAAACACACTCATTCACTAATCACACACTGACACTCCAGGATAACACACCCATTCACTAATCACACACTCACACTCCCGGATAACACACCCATTCACTAATCACACACTCACACTCCTCGATAACACACTCATTCACTAATCACACACTGACACTCACGGATAACACACCCATTCACTAATCACACAGTCAGACTGCCAGATAACACACTCATTCACTAATCACACCCTCACACTCCCGGATAACACACTCATTCACTAATCACACAGTCAGACGGCCAGATAACACACTCCTTCACTAATCACACGTTCACGCTCCCGGATAACACACCCATCCACTAATCACACACTCACACCCCCGGATAACACACTCATTCACTAATCACACGCTCACGCTCCCGGATAACACACCCATTCACTAATCACACACTCGCACACTCAGGTGACACACCCATTCACTAATCACACACTCACACTCCCGGATAACACACCCATCCACTAATCAAACACTCGCACACTCAGGTGACACACCCATTCACTAATCACACACTCACACTCCCGGATAACACACCCATTCACTAATCACACACTCACACTCCCGGATAACACACCCATTAACTAATCACACACTCACACTCCCGGATAACACACCCATTCACTAATCACACACTCACACTCCCGGATAACACACTCATTCACTAATCGCACACGCTCACTCCCGGATAACACACTCATTCACTAATCGCACACTCTCACTCCCGGATAACACACTCATTTACTAATCGCACACTGACACTCCCGGATAACACACCCATTCACTAATCACACAGTCACACTGCCAGATAACACACCCATTCACTAATCACACACTCACACTCCCGGATAATACACGCATTCACTAATCGCACACTCACACTCCCGGATAACACACCCATTCACTAATCACACAGTCGCACTGCTAGATAACACACTCATTCACTAATCACACACTCACACTCCCGGATAACACACTCATTCACTAATCGCACACTGACACTCCCGGATAACACACCCATTCACTAATCACGAACTCACACTCCCGGATAACACACTCATTCACTAATCACACAGTCAGACTGCCAGATAACACACTCCTTCACTAATCACACACTCACGCTCCCGGATAACACACCCATTCACTAATCAAACACTCGCACACTCAGATGACACACCCATTCACTAATCATACACTCACACTCCCGGATAACACACCCATTCACTAATCACACACTCACACTCCAGGATAACACACCCATTCACGAAACACACACTCACACTCACGGATAACACAGCCATTCACTAATTGCACACTCACACTCCAGGATAACACACCCATTCACTAATCACACACTCACACTCACGGATAACACACCCATTCACTAATCACACAGTCACACTGCCAGATAACACACCCATTCACTAATCACACACTCACACTCCCGGATAACACACTCATTCACTAATCGCACACTCTCACTCCCGGATAACACACTCATTCACTAATCGCACACTGACACTCCCAGATAACACACCCATTCACTAATCACACACTCATACTACCGGATAACACACGCATTAACGAATCGTACACTCACACTCCCGGATAACACCCTCATTCTCTAATCGCACACTCACACTCCTGGATAACACACTCATTCACTAATCGCACACTGACACTCCCGGATAACACACCCATTCACTAATCACACAGTCACACTGCCAGATAACACACCCATTCACTAATCACACACTCACACTCCCGGATAATACACGCATTCACTAATCGCACACTCACACTCCCGGATAACACACTCATTCACTAATCGCACACTGACATTCCCGGAAAACACACGCATTAACTAATTGCACACTCACACTCCTGGATACCACACTCATTCACTAATTGCACACACACACTCCCGGATAACACACCCATTCACTCATCACACACACACACTCCCGGGTATCACACCCATTCACTAATCACACAGTCACACTGCCAGATAACACACTCATTCACTAATCACACACACACACTCCCGGATAACACACCCATTCACTGATCACACGCTCACGCTCCTGGATAACCCACCCATTTACTAATCGCACACTGACACTCCCGGATAACACACCCATTCACTAATCACACAGTCACACTGCCAGATAACACACTCATTCACTAATCACACACACACACTCCCGGATAACACACCCATTCACTAATCACACACTCACACTCCTGGATAACACACCCATCCACTAATCACACACTCACACTCCCGGATAACGCACCCATTCCCGAATCACACACTCACACTCACACAAAACACACCCATTAACTAATCGCACACTCACACTCCCGGATAACACACTCATCCACTAATCACACACTCACACTCTCGGATAACACACCCATTCACTAATCACACACTCACACTCCCGGATAACACACCCATTCACTAATCACACATTCACACTGCCAGATAACACACTCATTCACTAATTGCACACTCACACTCCCGAATAACACACCCATTCACTAATCACACACTCACACTCCCGGATAACACACTCATTCACTAATCACACATTCACACTGCCAGATAACACACTCATTCACTAATTGCACACTCACACTCCCGGATAACACACTCATTCACTAATCGCACACTCACACTCCCGGATAACACACCCATTCACTAATCACACATTCACACTGCCAGATAACACACTCATTCACTAATTGCACACTCACACTCCCGGATAACACACTCATTCACTAATCGCAAACTCACACTCCCGGATAACACACTCATTCACTAATTGCACACTGACACTCCCGGATAACACACCCATTCACTAATCACACAATCACACTGCCAGATAACACACCCATTCACTAATTGCACACTCAAACTCCCGGATAACACACTCATTCACTAATCGCACACAGTCACTCCCGGATAACACACTCATTCACTATAACACAGTCACACTGCCAGATAACACACCCATTCACTAATCACACACTCACACTCCCGGATAACACACCCATTCACTAATCGCACACTCACACTCCCGGATAACACACTCATTCACTAATCACACACTCACACACACGGATAACACACTCATTCACTAATCGCACACTCACACTCCCGGATAACACATCCATTCACTCATCACACACTCACACTCCCGGATAACACACTCATTCACTAATCGCACACTCACACTCCCGGATAACACATCCATTCATTCATCACACACTCACACTCCCGGATAACACACGCATTAACTAATCGCACACTCACACTCCCGGATAACACACTCATTCACTAATCACACACACACACTCCCGGATAACACACCCATTCACTAATCACACGCTAACGCTCCCGGATAACACACCCATTCACTAATCACACACTCACACTCCCGGATAACACACTCATTCACTAATTGCACACTCACACTCCCGGATAACAGACTCATTCACTACTCGCACACTGACACTCCCGGATAACACACCCATTCACTAATCACACAGTCACACTGCCAGATAACACACCCATTCACTAATCACACACTCACACGCCCGGATAACACACGCTTTCTCCAATCGCACACTCACACTCCTCGATAACACACTCATTCACTAATCGCACACTGACACTCCCGGATAACACACCCATTCACTAATCACACAGTCAAACTGCCAGATAACACACCCATCCACTAATCACACCCTCACACTCCCGGATAACACACCCATTCACTCATCACACACACACACTCCCGGATAACACACCCATTCACTAATCACACAGTCACACTGCCAGATAACACACTCATTCACTAATCACACACACACACTCCCGGATAACACACCCATTCACTGATCACACGCTCACGCTCCTGGATAACCCACCCATTCACTAATCGCACACTGACACTCCCGGATAACACACCCATTCACTAATCACACAGTCACACTGCCAGATAACACACTCATTCACTAATTGCACACTCACACTCCCGGATAACACACTCATTCACTAATCACACACTCACACTCCCGGATAACACACCCATCCACTAATCACACACTCACACTCCCGGATAACACACCCATCCACTAATGACACACTCACACACTCAGATGACACACCCATTCACTAATCACACACTCACACTCCCGGATAACACACCCAATAACTAATCACACACTCACACTCCCGGATAACACACCCAATAACTAATCACACACTCACACTCCCGGATAACACACCCTTTCACTAATCACACACTCACACTACCGGATAACACACCCATTCCCGAATCACACACTCACACTCACACAAAACACACCCATTAACTAATCGCACACTCACACTCCTGGATAACACACCCATCCACTAATCACACACTCACACTCCCGGATAACACACCCATTCACTAATCACATATTCACACTCCCGGATAACACACCCATTCACAAATCACACACTCACACTCCCGGATAACACACTCATTCACTAATCGCACACTCTCACTCCCGGATAACACACTCATTCACTAATCGCACACTGACACTCCCGGATAACACACCCATTCACTAATCACACAGTCCCACTGCCAGATAACACACCCATTCACTAATCACACACACACACTACCGGATAACACACTCATTCACTAATCGCACACTCACACTCCCGGATAACACACTCATTCACTAATCACACACTGCCACTCCCGGATAACACACCCATTCACTAATCACACAGTCACACTGCCAGATAACGCACTCATTCACTAATTGCACACTCACACTCCCGGATAAAACACTCATTCACTAATCGCACACTGACACTCCCGGATAACACACCTATTCACTAATCACACAGTCACACTGCCAGATAACACACCTATTCACTAATCACACACTCACACTCCCGGATAACACACGCATTCACTAATCGCACACTCACAGTCCCGGATAACACACTCATTCACTAATCGCACACTCTCACTCGCGGATAACACACTCATTCACTAATCGCACACTGACACTCCCGGATAACACACCCATTCACTAATCACACAGTCACACTGCCAGATAACACACCCATTCACTAATCACACACTCACACTCCCGGATAACACACGCATTCACTAATCGCACACTCACACTCCCGGATAACACACTCATTCACTAATCGCACACTCCCACTCCCGGATAACACACTCATTCACTAATCGCACACTGACACTCCCGGATAACACACCCATTCACTAATCACACAGTCACACTGCCAGATAACACACCCATTCACTAATCACACACTCACACTCCCGGATAATACACGCATTCACTAATCGCACACTCACACTCCCGGATAACACACTCATTCACTAATCACACACTGACACTCCCGGATAACACACCCATTCACTAATCACACAGTCACACTCCCGGATAACACACCCATTCACTAATCACACCCTCACACTCCCGGATAACACACCCATTCACTAATCACACACTCACACTCACGGATAACACACCCATTCACAAATCACACCCTCACACTCCCGGATAACACACCCATTCACTAATCACACAGTCACACTCCCCGATAACACACGCATTCACTAATCACACACTGACACTCCCGGATAACACACCCATCCACTAATCACACACTCACACTCCCGGATAACACACCCATTCACTAATCACACACTCAGACTCCCGGATAACACACCCATTCACTAATCGCACACTGACACTCCCGGATAACACACCCATTCACTAATCACACAGTCACACTGCCAGATAACACACCCATTCACTAATCACACACTCACACTACCGGATAACACACTCATTCACTAATCGCACACTCACACTCCCGGATAACACACTCATTCACTAATCGCACACTGACACTCCCGGATAACACACCCATTCACTAATCACGAACTCGCACTCGCGGATAACACACTCATTCACTAATCGCCCACTGACACTCCCTGATAACACACGCATTAACTAATTGCACACACACACTCCCGGATAACACACCCATTCACTAATCACACACTCACACTCCCGGATAACACACCCAATAACTAATCACGCACTCACACTCACGGATAACACACTCATTCACTAATCGCACACTCACACTCCCGGATAACACACTCATTCACTAATCACACAGTCACACTGCCAGATAACACACCCATTCACTAATCACACACTCACACGCCCGGATAACACACCCATTCACTAATCACACACTCACACTCCCAGATAACACACCCATTCACTAATCACACACTCACACTCCCGGATAACACACCCATTCACTAATCACACACTCACACTCCTGGATAACACACCCAATAACTAATCACACACTCACACTCACGGATAACACACCCATTCACTAATCACACACTCACACACCCGGATAACACACCCATTCACTAATCACACACTCACACTCCCGGATAACACACCAATTCCCGAATCACACACTCACACTCACGCAAAACACACCCATTAACTAATCGCACACTCACACTCCTGGATAACACACCCATCCACTAATCACACACTCACACTCCCGGATAACACACCCATTCACTAATCACGAACTCACACTCCCGGATAACACACCCATTTACTAATCACACACTCACACTCACGGATAACACATCCATTCACTAATCACAGTCACACTGCCAGATAACACACCCATTCACTAATCACACACTCACACTCCCGGATAACACACTCATTCACTAATCGCACACTCTCACTCCCGGATAACACACTCATTCACTAATCGCACACTGACACTCCCGGATAACACACCCATTCACTAATCACACAGTCACACTGCCAGATAACACACCCATTCACTAATCACACACTCACACTACCGGATAACACACTCATTCACTAATCACACACTGACACTCACGGATAACACACCCATTCACTAATCACACAGTCACACTGCCAGATAACACACTCATTCACTAATTGCACACTCACACTCCCGGATAAAACACTCATTCACTAATCGCACACTGACACTCCCGGATAACACACCTATTCACTAATCACACAGTCACACTGCCAGATAACACACCTATTCACTAATCACACACTCACACTCCCGGATAACACACGCATTCACTAATCGCACACTCACAGTCCCGGAAAACACACTCATTCACTAATCACACACTGACACTCCAGGATAACACACCCATTCACTAATCACACACTCACACTCCCGGATAACACACCCATTCACTAATCACACACTCACACTCCTCGATAACACACTCATTCACTAATCACACACTGACACTCACGGATAACACACCCATTCACTAATCACACAGTCAGACTGCCAGATAACACACTCATTCACTAATCACACCCTCACACTCCCGGATAACACACTCATTCACTAATCACACAGTCAGACGGCCAGATAACACACTCCTTCACTAATCACACGTTCACGCTCCCGGATAACACACCCATCCACTAATCACACACTCACACCCCCGGATAACACACTCATTCACTAATCACACGCTCACGCTCCCGGATAACACACCCATTCACTAATCACACACTCGCACACTCAGGTGACACACCCATTCACTAATCACACACTCACACTCCCGGATAACACACCCATCCACTAATCAAACACTCGCACACTCAGGTGACACACCCATTCACTAATCACACACTCACACTCCCGGATAACACACCCATTCACTAATCACACACTCACACTCCCGGATAACACACCCATTAACTAATCACACACTCACACTCCCGGATAACACACCCATTCACTAATCACACACTCACACTCCCGGATAACACACTCATTCACTAATCGCACACGCTCACTCCCGGATAACACACTCATTCACTAATCGCACACTCTCACTCCCGGATAACACACTCATTTACTAATCGCACACTGACACTCCCGGATAACACACCCATTCACTAATCACACAGTCACACTGCCAGATAACACACCCATTCACTAATCACACACTCACACTCCCGGATAATACACGCATTCACTAATCGCACACTCACACTCCCGGATAACACACCCATTCACTAATCACACAGTCGCACTGCTAGATAACACACTCATTCACTAATCACACACTCACACTCCCGGATAACACACTCATTCACTAATCGCACACTGACACTCCCGGATAACACACCCATTCACTAATCACGAACTCACACTCCCGGATAACACACTCATTCACTAATCACACAGTCAGACTGCCAGATAACACACTCCTTCACTAATCACACACTCACGCTCCCGGATAACACACCCATTCACTAATCAAACACTCGCACACTCAGATGACACACCCATTCACTAATCATACACTCACACTCCCGGATAACACACCCATTCACTAATCACACACTCACACTCCAGGATAACACACCCATTCACGAAACACATACTCACACTCACGGATAACACAGCCATTCACTAATTGCACACTCACACTCCAGGATAACACACCCATTCACTAATCACACACTCACACTCACGGATAACACACCCATTCACTAATCACACAGTCACACTGCCAGATAACACACCCATTCACTAATCACACACTCACACTCCCGGATAACACACTCATTCACTAATCGCACACTCTCACTCCCGGATAACACACTCATTCACTAATCGCACACTGACACTCCCAGATAACACACCCATTCACTAATCACACACTCATACTACCGGATAACACACGCATTAACGAATCGTACACTCACACTCCCGGATAACACCCTCATTCTCTAATCGCACACTCACACTCCTGGATAACACACTCATTCACTAATCGCACACTGACACTCCCGGATAACACACCCATTCACTAATCACACAGTCACACTGCCAGATAACACACCCATTCACTAATCACACACTCACACTCCCGGATAATACACGCATTCACTAATCGCACACTCACACTCCCGGATAACACACTCATTCACTAATCGCACACTGACATTCCCGGAAAACACACGCATTAACTAATTGCACACTCACACTCCTGGATACCACACTCATTCACTAATTGCACACACACACTCCCGGATAACACACCCATTCACTCATCACACACACACACTCCCGGGTATCACACCCATTCACTAATCACACAGTCACACTGCCAGATAACACACTCATTCACTAATCACACACACACACTCCCGGATAACACACCCATTCACTGATCACACGCTCACGCTCCTGGATAACCCACCCATTTACTAATCGCACACTGACACTCCCGGATAACACACCCATTCACTAATCACACAGTCACACTGCCAGATAACACACTCATTCACTAATCACACACACACACTCCCGGATAACACACCCATCCACTAATCACACACTCACACTCCCGGATAACGCACCCATTCCCGAATCACACACTCACACTCACACAAAACACACCCATTAACTAATCGCACACTCACACTCCCGGATAACACACTCATCCACTAATCACACACTCACACTCTCGGATAACACACCCATTCACTAATCACACACTCACACTCCCGGATAACACACCCATTCACTAATCACACATTCACACTGCCAGATAACACACTCATTCACTAATTGCACACTCACACTCCCGAATAACACACCCATTCACTAATCACACACTCACACTCCCGGATAACACACTCATTCACTAATCACACATTCACACTGCCAGATAACACACTCATTCACTAATTGCACACTCACACTCCCGGATAACACACTCATTCACTAATCGCACACTCACACTCCCGGATAACACACCCATTCACTAATCACACATTCACACTGCCAGATAACACACTCATTCACTAATTGCACACTCACACTCCCGGATAACACACTCATTCACTAATCGCAAACTCACACTCCCGGATAACACACTCATTCACTAATTGCACACTGACACTCCCGGATAACACACCCATTCACTAATCACACAATCACACTGCCAGATAACACACCCATTCACTAATTGCACACTCAAACTCCCGGATAACACACTCATTCACTAATCGCACACAGTCACTCCCGGATAACACACTCATTCACTATAACACAGTCACACTGCCAGATAACACACCCATTCACTAATCACACACTCACACTCCCGGATAACACACCCATTCACTAATCGCACACTCACACTCCCGGATAACACACTCATTCACTAATCACACACTCACACACACGGATAACACACTCATTCACTAATCGCACACTCACACTCCCGGATAACACATCCATTCACTCATCACACACTCACACTCCCGGATAACACACTCATTCACTAATCGCACACTCACACTCCCGGATAACACATCCATTCATTCATCACACACTCACACTCCCGGATAACACACGCATTAACTAATCGCACACTCACACTCCCGGATAACACACTCATTCACTAATCACACACACACACTCCCGGATAACACACCCATTCACTAATCACACGCTAACGCTCCCGGATAACACACCCATTCACTAATCACACACTCACACTCCCGGATAACACACTCATTCACTAATTGCACACTCACACTCCCGGATAACAGACTCATTCACTAATCGCACACTGACACTCCCGGATAACACACCCATTCACTAATCACACAGTCACACTGCCAGATAACACACCCATTCACTAATCACACACTCACACGCCCGGATAACACACGCTTTCTCCAATCGCACACTCACACTCCTCGATAACACACTCATTCACTAATCGCACACTGACACTCCCGGATAACACACCCATTCACTAATCACACAGTCAAACTGCCAGATAACACACCCATCCACTAATCACACCCTCACACTCCCGGATAACACACCCATTCACTCATCACACACACACACTCCCGGATAACACACCCATTCACTAATCACACAGTCACACTGCCAGATAACACACTCATTCACTAATCACACACACACACTCCCGGATAACACACCCATTCACTGATCACACGCTCACGCTCCTGGATAACCCACCCATTCACTAATCGCACACTGACACTCCCGGATAACACACCCATTCACTAATCACACAGTCACACTGCCAGATAACACACTCATTCACTAATTGCACACTCACACTCCCGGATAACACACTCATTCACTAATCACACACTCACACTCCCGGATAACACACCCATCCACTAATCACACACTCACACTCCCGGATAACACACCCATCCACTAATGACACACTCACACACTCAGATGACACACCCATTCACTAATCACACACTCACACTCCCGGATAACACACCCAATAACTAATCACACACTCACACTCCCGGATAACACACCCTTTCACTAATCACACACTCACACTCCCGGATAACACACCCTTTCACTAATCACACACTCACACTACCGGATAACACACCCATTCCCGAATCACACACTCACACTCACACAAAACACACCCATTAACTAATCGCACACTCACACTCCTGGATAACACACCCATCCACTAATCACACACTCACACTCCCGGATAACACACCCATTCACTAATCACATATTCACACTCCCGGATAACACACCCATTCACAAATCACACACTCACACTCCCGGATAACACACTCATTCACTAATCGCACACTCTCACTCCCGGATAACACACTCATTCACTAATCGCACACTGACACTCCCGGATAACACACGCATTCACTAATCACACAGTCCCACTGCCAGATAACACACCCATTCACTAATCACACACACACACTACCGGATAACACACTCATTCACTAATCGCACACTCACACTCCCGGATAACACACTCATTCACTAATCACACACTGCCACTCCCGGATAACACACCCATTCACTAATCACACAGTCACACTGCCAGATAACGCACTCATTCACTAATTGCACACTCACACTCCCGGATAAAACACTCATTCACTAATCGCACACTGACACTCCCGGATAACACACCTATTCACTAATCACACAGTCACACTGCCAGATAACACACCTATTCACTAATCACACACTCACACTCCCGGATAACACACGCATTCACTAATCGCACACTCACAGTCCCGGATAACACACTCATTCACTAATCGCACACTCTCACTCGCGGATAACACACTCATTCACTAATCGCACACTGACACTCCCGGATAACACACCCATTCACTAATCACACAGTCACACTGCCAGATAACACACCCATTCACTAATCACACACTCACACTCCCGGATAACACACGCATTCACTAATCGCACACTCACACTCCCGGATAACACACTCATTCACTAATCGCACACTCCCACTCCCGGATAACACACTCATTCACTAATCGCACACTGACACTCCCGGATAACACACCCATTCACTAATCACACAGTCACACTGCCAGATAACACACCCATTCACTAATCACACACTCACAATCCCGGATAATACACGCATTCACTAATCGCACACTCACACTCCCGGATAACACACTCATTCACTAATCACACACTGACACTCCCGGATAACACACCCATTCACTAATCACACAGTCACACTCCCGGATAACACACCCATTCACTAATCACACCCTCACACTCCCGGATAACACACCCATTCACTAATCACACACTCACACTCACGGATAACACACCCATTCACAAATCACACCCTCACACTCCCGGATAACACACCCATTCACTAATCACACAGTCACACTCCCCGATAACACACGCATTCACTAATCACACACTGACACTCCCGGATAACACACCCATCCACTAATCACACACTCACACTCCCGGATAACACACCCATTCACTAATCACACACTCAGACTCCCGGATAACACACCCATTCACTAATCGCACACTGACACTCCCGGATAACACACCCATTCACTAATCACACAGTCACACTGCCAGATAACACACCCATTCACTAATCACACACTCACACTACCGGATAACACACTCATTCACTAATCGCACACTCACACTCCCGGATAACACACTCATTCACTAATCGCACACTGACACTCCCGGATAACACACCCATTCACTAATCACGAACTCGCACTCGCGGATAACACACTCATTCACTAATCGCCCACTGACACTCCCTGATAACACACGCATTAACTAATTGCACACACACACTCCCGGATAACACACCCATTCACTAATCACACACTCACACTCCCGGATAACACACCCAATAACTAATCACGCACTCACACTCACGGATAACACACTCATTCACTAATCGCACACTCACACTCCCGGATAACACACTCATTCACTAATCACACAGTCACACTCTCAGATAACACACCCATTCACTAATCACACACTCACACGCCCGGATAACACACCCATTCACTAATCACACACTCACACTCCCAGATAACACACCCATTCACAAATCACACACTCACACTCCCGGATAACACACCCATTCACTAATCACACACTCACACTCCTGGATAACACACCCAATAACTAATCACACACTCACACTCACGGATAACACACCCATTCACTAATCACACACTCACACACCCGGATAACACACCCATTCACTAATCACACACTCACACTCCCGGATAACACACCAATTCCCGAATCACACACTCACACTCACGCAAAACACACCCATTAACTAATCGCACACTCACACTCCTGGATAACACACCCATCCACTAATCACACACTCACACTCCCGGATAACACACCCATTCACTAATCACGAACTCACACTCCCGGATAACACACCCATTTACTAATCACACACTCACACTCACGGATAACACATCCATTCACTAATCACAGTCACACTGCCAGATAACACACCCATTCACTAATCACACACTCACACTCCCGGATAACACACTCATTCACTAATCGCACACTCTCACTCCCGGATAACACACTCATTCACTAATCGCACACTGACACTCCCGGATAACACACCCATTCACTAATCACACAGTCACACTGCCAGATAACACACCCATTCACTAATCACACACTCACACTACCGGATAACACACTCATTCACTAATCACACACTGACACTCACGGATAACACACCCATTCACTAATCACACAGTCACACTGCCAGATAACACACTCATTCACTAATTGCACACTCACACTCCCGGATAAAACACTCATTCACTAATCGCACACTGACACTCCCGGATAACACACCTATTCACTAATCACACAGTCACACTGCCAGATAACACACCTATTCACTAATCACACACTCACACTCCCGGATAACACACGCATTCACTAATCGCACACTCACAGTCCCGGAAAACACACTCATTCACTAATCACACACTGACACTCCAGGATAACACACCCATTCACTAATCACACACTCACACTCCCGGATAACACACCCATTCACTAATCACACACTCACACTCCTCGATAACACACTCATTCACTAATCACACACTGACACTCACGGATAACACACCCATTCACTAATCACACAGTCAGACTGCCAGATAACACACTCATTCACTAATCACACCCTCACACTCCCGGATAACACACTCATTCACTAATCACACAGTCAGACGGCCAGATAACACACTCCTTCACTAATCACACGTTCACGCTCCCGGATAACACACCCATCCACTAATCACACACTCACACCCCCGGATAACACACTCATTCACTAATCACACGCTCACGCTCCCGGATAACACACCCATTCACTAATCACACACTCGCACACTCAGGTGACACACCCATTCACTAATCACACACTCACACTCCCGGATAACACACCCATTCACTAATCACACACTCACACTCCCGGATAACACACCCATTAACTAATCACACACTCACACTCCAGGATAACACACCCATTCACTAATCGCACACTGACACTCCCGAATAACACACCCATCCACTAATCAAACACTCGCACACTCAGGTGACACACCCATTCACTAATCACACACTCACACTCCCGGATAACACACCCATTCACTAATCACACACTCACACTCCCGGATAACACACCCATTAACTAATCACACACTCACACTCCAGGATAACACACCCATTCACTAATCACACACTCACACTCCCGGATAACACACCCATTCACTAATCACACACTCACACTCCCGGATAACACACTCATTCACTAATCGCACACGCTCACTCCCGGATAACACACTCATTCACTAATCGCACACTCTCACTCCCGGATAACACACTCATTTACTAATCGCACACTGACACTCCCGGATAACACACCCATTCACTAATCACACAGTCACACTGCCAGATAACACACCCATTCACTAATCACACACTCACACTCCCGGATAATACACGCATTCACTAATCGCACACTCACACTCCCGGATAACACACCCATTCACTAATCACACAGTCGCACTGCTAGATAACACACTCATTCACTAATCACACACTCACACTCCCGGATAACACACTCATTCACTAATCGCACACTGACACTCCCGGATAACACACCCATTCACTAATCACGAACTCACACTCCCGGATAACACACTCATTCACTAATCACACAGTCAGACTGCCAGATAACACACTCCTTCACTAATCACACACTCACGCTCCCGGATAACACACCCATTCACTAATCAAACACTCGCACACTCAGATGACACACCCATTCACTAATCATACACTCACACTCCCGGATAACACACCCATTCACTAATCACACACTCACACTCCAGGATAACACACCCATTCACGAAACACACACTCACACTCACGGATAACACAGCCATTCACTAATTGCACACTCACACTCCAGGATAACACACCCATTCACTAATCACACACTCACACTCACGGATAACACACCCATTCACTAATCACACAGTCACACTGCCAGATAACACACCCATTCACTAATCACACACTCACACTCCCGGATAACACACTCATTCACTAATCGCACACTCTCACTCCCGGATAACACACTCATTCACTAATCGCACACTGACACTCCCAGATAACACACCCATTCACTAATCACACACTCATACTACCGGATAACACACGCATTAACGAATCGTACACTCACACTCCCGGATAACACCCTCATTCTCTAATCGCACACTCACACTCCTGGATAACACACTCATTCACTAATCGCACACTGACACTCCCGGATAACACACCCATTCACTAATCACACAGTCACACTGCCAGATAACACACCCATTCACTAATCACACACTCACACTCCCGGATAATACACGCATTCACTAATCGCACACTCACACTCCCGGATAACACACTCATTCACTAATCGCACACTGACATTCCCGGAAAACACACGCATTAACTAATTGCACACTCACACTCCTGGATACCACACTCATTCACTAATTGCACACACACACTCCCGGATAACACACCCATTCATTAATCACACACTCACACTCCCGGATAATACACGCATTCACTAATCACACACTCACACTCACGGATAACACACATTCACTAATCACACACTCACACTCCCGGATAACACACCCATTCACTAATCACACACTCACACTCCCGGATAACACACCCATTCACTAATCACACACTCACACTCCCGGATAACGCACCAATTCACTAATCACACAGTCACACTGCCAGATAACACACCCATTAACTAATCGCACACTCACACTCCCGGATAACACACTCATTCACTAATCGCGCACTGACACTCCCGGATAACACACCCATTCACGAATCACACAGTCACACTGCCAGATAACACACTCATTCACTAATTGCACACTCACACTCCCGGATAACACACTCATTCACTAATCGCACACTCACAGTCCCGGATAACACACTCATTCACTAATCACACAGTCACACTGCCAGATAACACACACATTCACTAATTGCACACTCACACTCCCGGATAACACACTCATTCACTAATCGCACACTCACACTCCCGGATAACACACCCATTCCCGAATCACACACTCACACTCACACAAAACACACCCATTAACTAATCGCACACTCACACTCCTGGATAACACACCCATCCACTAATCACACACTCACACTCCCGGATAACACACCCATTCACTCATCACACATTCACACTCCCGGATAACACACCCATTCACTAATCACACACTCACACTCCCAGATAACACACCCATTCACGAATCACACAGTCACACTGCCAAATAACACACCCATTCACTAATCACACACTCACACTCCCGGATAACACACCCATTCACTAATCGCACACTGACACTCCCGGATAACACACTCATTCACTAATCGCACTCACACTCCCGGATAACACACTCATTCACTTATCACACAGTCACACTGCCAGATTACACACCCATTCACTAATCACACACTCACACTCCTGGATAACACACCCATTCACTAATCACACACTCACACTCCCGGATAACACACCCATTCACTAATCACACACTCACACTCCCGGATAACACACCCATCCACTAATCACGCACTCACACTCCCGGATAACACACCCATCCACTAATGACACACTCACACACTCAGATGACACACCCATTCACTAATCACACACTCACACTCCCAGATAACACACCCATTCTCTAATCACACACTCACACTCCCAGATAACACACCCATTCACTAATCACACACTCACACTCCCGGATAACACACCCATTCACTAATCACACACTCACACTCACGGATAACACACCCATTCACTAATCACACACTCACACTCCCGGATAACACACCCATTCACTAATCACACACTCACACTCCCGGATAACACACCCATTCCCGAATCACACACTCACACTCCCGGATAACACACCCATTCACTAATCACACACTCACACTCCTGGATAACACACCCATCCACTAATCACACACTCACACTCCCGGATAACACACCCATCCACTAATGACACACTCACACACTCAGATGACACACCCATTCACTAATCACACACTCACACTCCCAGATAACACACCCATTCACTAATCACACACTCACACTCCCGGATAACACACCCATTCACTAATCACACACTCACACTCACGGATAACACACCCATTCACTAATCACACACTCACACTCCCGGATAACACACCCATTCACTAATCACACATTCACACTCCCGGATAACACACCCATTCCCGAATCACACACTCACACTCCCGGATAACACACCCATTCACTAATCACACACTCACACTCCTGGATAACACACCCATCCACTAATCACACACTCACACTCCCGGATAACACACCCATTCACTAATCGCACATTCACACTCCCGGATAACACACCCATTCACTAATCACACACTCACACTCCCGGATAACACACTCATTCATTAATCGCACACTCTCACTCCCGGATAACACACTCATTCACTAATCGCACACTGACACTCCCGGATAACACACCCATTCACTAATCGCACAGTCACACTGCCAGATAACACACCCATTCACTAATCACACACTCACACTACCGGATAACACACTCATTCACTAATCACACACTGACACTCCCGGATAACACACCCATTCACTAATCACACAGTCACACTGCCAGATAACACACTCATTCACTAAATGCACACTCACACTCCCGGATAAAACACTCATTCACTAATCGCACACTGACACTCCCGGATAACACACCTATTCACTAATCACACAGTCACACTGCCAGATAACACACGTATTCACTAATCACACACTCACACTCCCGGATAACACACGCATTCACTAATCGCACACTCACAGTCCCGGATAACACACTCATTCACTAATCGCACACTGACACTCCCGGATAACACACCCATTCACTAATCACACAGTCAGACTGCCAGATAACACACTCATTCACTAATCACACGCTCACGCTCCCGGATAACACACCCATCCACTAATCACACACTCACACCCCCGGATAACACACTCATTCACTAATCACACGCTCACGCTCCCGGATAACACACCCATCCACTAATCACACACTCACACCCCCGGATAACACACTCATTCACTAATCACACGCTCACGCTCCCGGATAACACACCCATCCATTAATCACACACTCACACTCCCGGATAACACACCCATCCACTAATCAAACACTCGCACACTCAGATGACACACCCATTCACTATTCACACACTCACACTCCCGGATAACACACCCATTCACTAATCACACACTCACACTCCAGGATAACACACCCATTCACTAATCACACACTCACACTCACGGATAACACACGCATTCACTAATCACACAGTCACACTGCCAGATAACACACCCATTCACTAATCACACACTCACACTCACGGATAACACACCCATTCACTAATCACACAGTCACACTGCCAGATAATACACCCATTCACTAATCACACACTCACACTACCGGATAACACACGCATTAACGAATCGTACACTCACACTCCCGGATAACACCCTCATTCTCTAATCGCACACTCACACTTCCGGATAACACACTCATTCACTAATCACACAGTCACACTGCCAGATAACACACCCATTCACTAATCACACACTCACACTCCCGGATAATACACGCATTCGCTAATCGCACACTCACACTCCCGGATAACACACTCATTCACTAATCGCACACTGGCATTCCCGGATAACACACCCATTCACTAATCACACAGTCACACTGCCAGATAACACACCCATCCACTAATCACACCCTCACACTCCCGGATAACGCACCCATTCACTAATCACGAACTCACACTCCCGGATAACACACTCATTCACTAATCGCGCACTGACACTCCCTGATAACACACGCATTAACTAATTGCACACTCACATTCCCGGATACCACACTCATTCACTAATCACACACACACACTCCCGGATAACACACCCATTCACTAATCACACACTCATACTCCCGGATAACACACCCAATAACTAATCACACACTCACACTCACGGATAACACACTCATTCACTAATCACACAGTCACACTGCCAGATTACACACCCATTCACTAATCACACACACATACTCCCGGATAACACACCCATTCACAAATCACACCCTCACACTCCCGGATAACACACCCATTCACTAATCACACAGTCACACTCCCCGATAACACACGCATTCACTAATCACACACTGACACTCCCGGATAACACACCCATCCACTAATCACACACTCACACTCCCGGATAACACACCCATTCACTAATCACACACTCAGACTCCCGGATAACACACCCATTCACTAATCGCACACTGACACTCCCGGATAACACACCCATTCACTAATCACACAGTCACACTGCCAGATAACACACCCATTCACTAATCACACACTCACACTACCGGATAACACACTCATTCACTAATCGCACACTCACACTCCCGGATAACACACTCATTCACTAATCGCACACTGACACTCCCGGATAACACACCCATTCACTAATCACGAACTCGCACTCGCGGATAACACACTCATTCACTAATCGCCCACTGACACTCCCTGATAACACACGCATTAACTAATTGCACACACACACTCCCGGATAACACACCCATTCACTAATCACACACTCACACTCCCGGATAACACACCCAATAACTAATCACGCACTCACACTCACGGATAACACACTCATTCACTAATCGCACACTCACACTCCCGGATAACACACTCATTCACTAATCACACAGTCACACTCTCAGATAACACACCCATTCACTAATCACACACTCACACGCCCGGATAACACACCCATTCACTAATCACACACTCACACTCCCAGATAACACACCCATTCACAAATCACACACTCACACTCCCGGATAACACACCCATTCACTAATCACACACTCACACTCCTGGATAACACACCCAATAACTAATCACACACTCACACTCACGGATAACACACCCATTCACTAATCACACACTCACACACCCGGATAACACACCCATTCACTAATCACACACTCACACTCCCGGATAACACACCAATTCCCGAATCACACACTCACACTCACGCAAAACACACCCATTAACTAATCGCACACTCACACTCCTGGATAACACACCCATCCACTAATCACACACTCACACTCCCGGATAACACACCCATTCACTAATCACGAACTCACACTCCCGGATAACACACCCATTTACTAATCACACACTCACACTCACGGATAACACATCCATTCACTAATCACAGTCACACTGCCAGATAACACACCCATTCACTAATCACACACTCACACTCCCGGATAACACACTCATTCACTAATCGCACACTCTCACTCCCGGATAACACACTCATTCACTAATCGCACACTGACACTCCCGGATAACACACCCATTCACTAATCACACAGTCACACTGCCAGATAACACACCCATTCACTAATCACACACTCACACTACCGGATAACACACTCATTCACTAATCACACACTGACACTCACGGATAACACACCCATTCACTAATCACACAGTCACACTGCCAGATAACACACTCATTCACTAATTGCACACTCACACTCCCGGATAAAACACTCATTCACTAATCGCACACTGACACTCCCGGATAACACACCTATTCACTAATCACACAGTCACACTGCCAGATAACACACCTATTCACTAATCACACACTCACACTCCCGGATAACACACGCATTCACTAATCGCACACTCACAGTCCCGGAAAACACACTCATTCACTAATCACACACTGACACTCCAGGATAACACACCCATTCACTAATCACACACTCACACTCCCGGATAACACACCCATTCACTAATCACACACTCACACTCCTCGATAACACACTCATTCACTAATCACACACTGACACTCACGGATAACACACCCATTCACTAATCACACAGTCAGACTGCCAGATAACACACTCATTCACTAATCACACCCTCACACTCCCGGATAACACACTCATTCACTAATCACACAGTCAGACGGCCAGATAACACACTCCTTCACTAATCACACGTTCACGCTCCCGGATAACACACCCATCCACTAATCACACACTCACACCCCCGGATAACACACTCATTCACTAATCACACGCTCACGCTCCCGGATAACACACCCATTCACTAATCACACACTCGCACACTCAGGTGACACACCCATTCACTAATCACACACTCACACTCCCGGATAACACACCCATCCACTAATCAAACACTCGCACACTCAGGTGACACACCCATTCACTAATCACACACTCACACTCCCGGATAACACACCCATTCACTAATCACACACTCACACTCCCGGATAACACACCCATTAACTAATCACACACTCACACTCCAGGATAACACACCCATTCACTAATCGCACACTGACACTCCCGAATAACACACCCATCCACTAATCAAACACTCGCACACTCAGGTGACACACCCATTCACTAATCACACACTCACACTCCCGGATAACACACCCATTCACTAATCACACACTCACACTCCCGGATAACACACCCATTAACTAATCACACACTCACACTCCAGGATAACACACCCATTCACTAATCACACACTCACACTCCCGGATAACACACCCATTCACTAATCACACACTCACACTCCCGGATAACACACTCATTCACTAATCGCACACGCTCACTCCCGGATAACACACTCATTCACTAATCGCACACTCTCACTCCCGGATAACACACTCATTTACTAATCGCACACTGACACTCCCGGATAACACACCCATTCACTAATCACACAGTCACACTGCCAGATAACACACCCATTCACTAATCACACACTCACACTCCCGGATAATACACGCATTCACTAATCGCACACTCACACTCCCGGATAACACACCCATTCACTAATCACACAGTCGCACTGCTAGATAACACACTCATTCACTAATCACACACTCACACTCCCGGATAACACACTCATTCACTAATCGCACACTGACACTCCCGGATAACACACCCATTCACTAATCACGAACTCACACTCCCGGATAACACACTCATTCACTAATCACACAGTCAGACTGCCAGATAACACACTCCTTCACTAATCACACACTCACGCTCCCGGATAACACACCCATTCACTAATCAAACACTCGCACACTCAGATGACACACCCATTCACTAATCATACACTCACACTCCCGGATAACACACCCATTCACTAATCACACACTCACACTCCAGGATAACACACCCATTCACGAAACACACACTCACACTCACGGATAACACAGCCATTCACTAATTGCACACTCACACTCCAGGATAACACACCCATTCACTAATCACACACTCACACTCACGGATAACACACCCATTCACTAATCACACAGTCACACTGCCAGATAACACACCCATTCACTAATCACACACTCACACTCCCGGATAACACACTCATTCACTAATCGCACACTCTCACTCCCGGATAACACACTCATTCACTAATCGCACACTGACACTCCCAGATAACACACCCATTCACTAATCACACACTCATACTACCGGATAACACACGCATTAACGAATCGTACACTCACACTCCCGGATAACACCCTCATTCTCTAATCGCACACTCACACTCCTGGATAACACACTCATTCACTAATCGCACACTGACACTCCCGGATAACACACCCATTCACTAATCACACAGTCACACTGCCAGATAACACACCCATTCACTAATCACACACTCACACTCCCGGATAATACACGCATTCACTAATCGCACACTCACACTCCCGGATAACACACTCATTCACTAATCGCACACTGACATTCCCGGAAAACACACGCATTAACTAATTGCACACTCACACTCCTGGATACCACACTCATTCACTAATTGCACACACACACTCCCGGATAACACACCCATTCATTAATCACACACTCACACTCCCGGATGACCCACCCAATAACTAATCACACACTCACACTCACGGATAACACACATTCACTAATCACACACTCACACTCCCGGATAACACACCCATTCACTAATCACACACTCACACTCCCGGATAACACACCCATTCACTAATCACACACTCACACTCCCGGATAACACACCCATTCACTAATCACACAGTCACACTGCCAGATAACACACCCATTAACTAATCGCACACTCACACTCCCGGATAACACACTCATTCACTAATCGCGCACTGACACTCCCGGATAACACACCCATTCACGAATCACACAGTCACACTGCCAGATAACACACTCATTCACTAATTGCACACTCACACTCCCGGATAACACACTCATTCACTAATCGCACACTCACAGTCCCGGATAACACACTCATTCACTAATCACACAGTCACACTGCCAGATAACACACACATTCACTAATTGCACACTCACACTCCCGGATAACACACTCATTCACTAATCGCACACTCACACTCCCGGATAACACACCCATTCCCGAATCACACACTCACACTCACACAAAACACACCCATTAACTAATCGCACACTCACACTCCTGGATAACACACCCATCCACTAATCACACACTCACACTCCCGGATAACACACCCATTCACTCATCACACATTCACACTCCCGGATAACACACCCATTCACTAATCACACACTCACACTCCCAGATAACACACCCATTCACGAATCACACAGTCACACTGCCAAATAACACACCCATTCACTAATCACACACTCACACTCCCGGATAACACACCCATTCACTAATCGCACACTGACACTCCCGGATAACACACTCATTCACTAATCGCACTCACACTCCCGGATAACACACTCATTCACTTATCACACAGTCACACTGCCAGATTACACACCCATTCACTAATCACACACTCACACTCCTGGATAACACACCCATTCACTAATCACACACTCACACTCCCGGATAACACACCCATTCACTAATCACACACTCACACTCCCGGATAACACACCCATCCACTAATCACGCACTCACACTCCCGGATAACACACCCATCCACTAATGACACACTCACACACTCAGATGACACACCCATTCACTAATCACACACTCACACTCCCGGATAACACACCCATCCACTAATCACGCACTCACACTCCCGGATAACACACCCATCCACTAATGACACACTCACACACTCAGATGACACACCCATTCACTAATCACACACTCACACTCCCAGATAACACACCCATTCTCTAATCACACACTCACACTCCCAGATAACACACTCATTCACTAATCACACACTCACACTCCAGGATAACACACCCATTCACTAATCACACACTCACACTCCCGGATAACACACCCATTCACTAATCACACACTCACACTCCTCGATAACACACTCATTCACTAATCACACACTGACACTCACGGATAACACACCCATTCACTAATCACACAGTCAGACTGCCAGATAACACACTCATTCACTAATCACACCCTCACACTCCCGGATAACACACTCATTCACTAATCACACAGTCAGACGGCCAGATAACACACTCCTTCACTAATCACACGTTCACGCTCCCGGATAACACACCCATCCACTAATCACACACTCACACCCCCGGATAACACACTCATTCACTAATCACACGCTCACGCTCCCGGATAACACACCCATTCACTAATCACACACTCGCACACTCAGGTGACACACCCATTCACTAATCACACACTCACACTCCCGGATAACACACCCATCCACTAATCAAACACTCGCACACTCAGGTGACACACCCATTCACTAATCACACACTCACACTCCCGGATAACACACCCATTCACTAATCACACACTCACACTCCCGGATAACACACCCATTAACTAATCACACACTCACACTCCAGGATAACACACCCATTCACTAATCGCACACTGACACTCCCGAATAACACACCCATCCACTAATCAAACACTCGCACACTCAGGTGACACACCCATTCACTAATCACACACTCACACTCCCGGATAACACACCCATTCACTAATCACACACTCACACTCCCGGATAACACACCCATTAACTAATCACACACTCACACTCCAGGATAACACACCCATTCACTAATCACACACTCACACTCCCGGATAACACACCCATTCACTAATCACACACTCACACTCCCGGATAACACACTCATTCACTAATCGCACACGCTCACTCCCGGATAACACACTCATTCACTAATCGCACACTCTCACTCCCGGATAACACACTCATTTACTAATCGCACACTGACACTCCCGGATAACACACCCATTCACTAATCACACAGTCACACTGCCAGATAACACACCCATTCACTAATCACACACTCACACTCCCGGATAATACACGCATTCACTAATCGCACACTCACACTCCCGGATAACACACCCATTCACTAATCACACAGTCGCACTGCTAGATAACACACTCATTCACTAATCACACACTCACACTCCCGGATAACACACTCATTCACTAATCGCACACTGACACTCCCGGATAACACACCCATTCACTAATCACGAACTCACACTCCCGGATAACACACTCATTCACTAATCACACAGTCAGACTGCCAGATAACACACTCCTTCACTAATCACACACTCACGCTCCCGGATAACACACCCATTCACTAATCAAACACTCGCACACTCAGATGACACACCCATTCACTAATCATACACTCACACTCCCGGATAACACACCCATTCACTAATCACACACTCACACTCCAGGATAACACACCCATTCACGAAACACACACTCACACTCACGGATAACACAGCCATTCACTAATTGCACACTCACACTCCAGGATAACACACCCATTCACTAATCACACACTCACACTCACGGATAACACACCCATTCACTAATCACACAGTCACACTGCCAGATAACACACCCATTCACTAATCACACACTCACACTCCCGGATAACACACTCATTCACTAATCGCACACTCTCACTCCCGGATAACACACTCATTCACTAATCGCACACTGACACTCCCAGATAACACACCCATTCACTAATCACACACTCATACTACCGGATAACACACGCATTAACGAATCGTACACTCACACTCCCGGATAACACCCTCATTCTCTAATCGCACACTCACACTCCTGGATAACACACTCATTCACTAATCGCACACTGACACTCCCGGATAACACACCCATTCACTAATCACACAGTCACACTGCCAGATAACACACCCATTCACTAATCACACACTCACACTCCCGGATAATACACGCATTCACTAATCGCACACTCACACTCCCGGATAACACACTCATTCACTAATCGCACACTGACATTCCCGGAAAACACACGCATTAACTAATTGCACACTCACACTCCTGGATACCACACTCATTCACTAATTGCACACACACACTCCCGGATAACACACCCATTCATTAATCACACACTCACACTCCCGGATGACCCACCCAATAACTAATCACACACTCACACTCACGGATAACACACATTCACTAATCACACACTCACACTCCCGGATAACACACCCATTCACTAATCACACACTCACACTCCCGGATAACACACCCATTCACTAATCACACACTCACACTCCCGGATAACACACCCATTCACTAATCACACAGTCACACTGCCAGATAACACACCCATTAACTAATCGCACACTCACACTCCCGGATAACACACTCATTCACTAATCGCGCACTGACACTCCCGGATAACACACCCATTCACGAATCACACAGTCACACTGCCAGATAACACACTCATTCACTAATTGCACACTCACACTCCCGGATAACACACTCATTCACTAATCGCACACTCACAGTCCCGGATAACACACTCATTCACTAATCACACAGTCACACTGCCAGATAACACACACATTCACTAATTGCACACTCACACTCCCGGATAACACACTCATTCACTAATCGCACACTCACACTCCCGGATAACACACCCATTCCCGAATCACACACTCACACTCACACAAAACACACCCATTAACTAATCGCACACTCACACTCCTGGATAACACACCCATCCACTAATCACACACTCACACTCCCGGATAACACACCCATTCACTCATCACACATTCACACTCCCGGATAACACACCCATTCACTAATCACACACTCACACTCCCAGATAACACACCCATTCACGAATCACACAGTCACACTGCCAAATAACACACCCATTCACTAATCACACACTCACACTCCCGGATAACACACCCATTCACTAATCGCACACTGACACTCCCGGATAACACACTCATTCACTAATCGCACTCACACTCCCGGATAACACACTCATTCACTTATCACACAGTCACACTGCCAGATTACACACCCATTCACTAATCACACACTCACACTCCTGGATAACACACCCATTCACTAATCACACACTCACACTCCCGGATAACACACCCATTCACTAATCACACACTCACACTCCCGGATAACACACCCATCCACTAATCACGCACTCACACTCCCGGATAACACACCCATCCACTAATGACACACTCACACACTCAGATGACACACCCATTCACTAATCACACACTCACACTCCCGGATAACACACCCATCCACTAATCACGCACTCACACTCCCGGATAACACACCCATCCACTAATGACACACTCACACACTCAGATGACACACCCATTCACTAATCACACACTCACACTCCCAGATAACACACCCATTCTCTAATCACACACTCACACTCCCAGATAACACACCCATTCACTAATCACACACTCACACTCCCGGATAACACACCCATTCACTAATCACACACTCACACTCACGGATAACACACCCATTCACTAATCACACACTCACACTCCCGGATAACACACCCATTCACTAATCACACACTCACACTCCCGGATAACACACCCATTCCCGAATCACACACTCACACTCCCGGATAACACACCCATTCACTAATCACACACTCACACTCCTGGATAACACACCCATCCACTAATCACACACTCACACTCCCGGATAACACACCCATCCACTAATGACACACTCACACACTCAGATGACACACCCATTCACTAATCACACACTCACACTCCCAGATAACACACCCATTCACTAATCACACACTCACACTCCCGGATAACACACCCATTCACTAATCACACACTCACACTCACGGATAACACACCCATTCACTAATCACACACTCACACTCCCGGATAACACACCCATTCACTAATCACACATTCACACTCCCGGATAACACACCCATTCCCGAATCACACACTCACACTCCCGGATAACACACCCATTCACTAATCACACACTCACACTCCTGGATAACACACCCATCCACTAATCACACACTCACACTCCCGGATAACACACCCATTCACTAATCGCACATTCACACTCCCGGATAACACACCCATTCACTAATCACACACTCACACTCCCGGATAACACACTCATTCATTAATCGCACACTCTCACTCCCGGATAACACACTCATTCACTAATCGCACACTGACACTCCCGGATAACACACCCATTCACTAATCGCACAGTCACACTGCCAGATAACACACCCATTCACTAATCACACACTCACACTACCGGATAACACACTCATTCACTAATCACACACTGACACTCCCGGATAACACACCCATTCACTAATCACACAGTCACACTGCCAGATAACACACTCATTCACTAAATGCACACTCACACTCCCGGATAAAACACTCATTCACTAATCGCACACTGACACTCCCGGATAACACACCTATTCACTAATCACACAGTCACACTGCCAGATAACACACGTATTCACTAATCACACACTCACACTCCCGGATAACACACGCATTCACTAATCGCACACTCACAGTCCCGGATAACACACTCATTCACTAATCGCACACTGACACTCCCGGATAACACACCCATTCACTAATCACACAGTCAGACTGCCAGATAACACACTCATTCACTAATCACACGCTCACGCTCCCGGATAACACACCCATCCACTAATCACACACTCACACCCCCGGATAACACACTCATTCACTAATCACACGCTCACGCTCCCGGATAACACACCCATCCACTAATCACACACTCACACCCCCGGATAACACACTCATTCACTAATCACACGCTCACGCTCCCGGATAACACACCCATCCATTAATCACACACTCACACTCCCGGATAACACACCCATCCACTAATCAAACACTCGCACACTCAGATGACACACCCATTCACTATTCACACACTCACACTCCCGGATAACACACCCATTCACTAATCACACACTCACACTCCAGGATAACACACCCATTCACTAATCACACACTCACACTCACGGATAACACACGCATTCACTAATCACACAGTCACACTGCCAGATAACACACCCATTCACTAATCACACACTCACACTCACGGATAACACACCCATTCACTAATCACACAGTCACACTGCCAGATAATACACCCATTCACTAATCACACACTCACACTACCGGATAACACACGCATTAACGAATCGTACACTCACACTCCCGGATAACACCCTCATTCTCTAATCGCACACTCACACTTCCGGATAACACACTCATTCACTAATCACACAGTCACACTGCCAGATAACACACCCATTCACTAATCACACACTCACACTCCCGGATAATACACGCATTCGCTAATCGCACACTCACACTCCCGGATAACACACTCATTCACTAATCGCACACTGGCATTCCCGGATAACACACCCATTCACTAATCACACAGTCACACTGCCAGATAACACACCCATCCACTAATCACACCCTCACACTCCCGGATAACGCACCCATTCACTAATCACGAACTCACACTCCCGGATAACACACTCATTCACTAATCGCGCACTGACACTCCCTGATAACACACGCATTAACTAATTGCACACTCACATTCCCGGATACCACACTCATTCACTAATCACACACACACACTCCCGGATAACACACCCATTCACTAATCACACACTCATACTCCCGGATAACACACCCAATAACTAATCACACACTCACACTCACGGATAACACACTCATTCACTAATCACACAGTCACACTGCCAGATTACACACCCATTCACTAATCACACACACATACTCCCGGATAACACACCCAATAACTAATCACACACTCACACTCCCGGATAACACACTCATTCACTAATCACACAGTCACACTGCCAGATTACACACCCATTCACTAATCACACACACACACTCCCGGATAACACACCCATTCACTAATCACACACTCACACTCCCGGATAACACACCCATCCACTAATCACACACTCACACCCCCGGATAACACACTCATTCACTAATCACACGCTCACGCTCCCGGATAACACACCCATCCACTAATCACACACTCACACTCCCGGATAACACACCAATCCACTAATCAAACACTCGCACACTCAGATGACACACCCATTCAATAATCATACACTCACACTCCCGGATAACACACCCATTCACTAATCACACACTCACACTCCAGGATAACACACCCATTCACTGATCACACACTCACACTCCCGGATAACACACCCATTCACTAATCACACAGTCACACTGCCAGATAACACACCCATTCACTATTCACACACTCACACTCCCGGATAACACACTCATTCACTAATCGCACACTCTCACTCCCGGATAACACACTCATTCACTAATCGCACACTGACACTCCCGGATAACACACCCATTCACTAATCACACAGTCACACTGCCAAATAATACACCCATTCACTAATCACACACTCACACTACCGGATAACACACGCATTAATGAATCGTACACTCACACTCCCGGATAACACCCTCATTCTCTAATCGCACCCTCACACTCCCGGATAACACACTCATTCACTTATCGCACACTGACACTCCCGGATTACACACCCATTCACTAATCACACACTCACACTCCCGGATAAAACACTCATTCACTAATCGCACACTGACACTCCCGGATAACACACCTATTCACTAATCACACAGTCACACTGCCAGATAACACACCTATTCACGAATCACACGCTCACGCTCCCGGATAACACACCCATCCACTAATCACACACTCACACTCCCGGATAACACACTCATTCACTAATCACACGCTCACCCTCCCGGATAACACACCCATCCATTAATCACACACTCACACTCCCGAATAACACACCCATCCACTAATCAAACACTCGCACACTCAGATGACACACCCATTCACTAATCATACACTCACACTCCCGGATAACACACCCATTCACTAATCACACACTCACACTCCAGGATAACACACCCATTCACTAATCACACACTCACACTCCCGGATAACACACCCATTCACTAATCACACACTCACACTCCCGGATAACACACCCATTCCCGAATCACACACTCACACTCACACAAAACACACCCATGAACTAATCGCACACTCACACACCTGGATAACACACCCATCCACTAATCACACACTCACACTCCTGGATAACACACCCATTCACTAATCACACATTCACACTCCCGGATAACACACCCATTCACTAATCACACACTCACACTCACGGATAACACACCCATTCACTAATCACAGTCACACTGCCAGATAACACACCCATTCACTAATCACACACTCACACTCCTGGATAACACACTCATTCACGAATCGCACACTCTCACTCCCGGATAACACACTCATTCACTAATCGCACACTGACACTCCCGGATAACACACCCATTCACTAATCACACAGTCACACTGCCAGATAACACACCCATTCACTAATCACACACTCACACTACCGGATAACACACTCATTCACTAATCGCACACTCACACTCCCGGATAACACACTCATTCACTAATCACACACTGACACTCCCGGATAACACACCCATTCACAAATCACACACTCACACGGCCAGATAACACACTCATTCACTAATTGCACACTCACACTCCCGGATAAAACACTCATTCACTAATCGCACACTGACACTCCCGGATAACACACCTATTTTCTAATCACACAGTCACACTGCCAGATAACACACCTATTCACTAATCACACACTCACACTCCCGGATAACACACGCATTCACTAATCGCACACTCACAGTCCCGGATAACACACTCATTCACTAATCGCACCCTCACACTCCCGGATAACACACTCATTCACTAATCACACAGTCAGACTGCCAGATAACACACTCCTTCACTAATCACACGCTCACGCTCCCGGATAACACACCCATCCACTAATCACACACTCACACTCCCGGATAACACACCCGTTCCCGAATCACACACTCACACTCACACAAAACACACCCATTAACTAATCGCACACTCACACACCTGGATAACACACCCATCCACTAATCACACACTCACACTCCCGGATAACACACCCGTTCCCGAATCACACACTCACACTCACACAAAACACACCCATTAACTAATCGCACACTCACACACCTGGATAACACACCCATCCACTAAGCAAACACTCACACACTCAGATGACACACCCATCCACTAATCACACACTCACACTCCCGGATAACACACCCATTCACTAATCACACATTCACACTCCCGGATAACACACCCATTCACTAATCACACACTCACACTCACGGATAACACACCCATTCACTAATCACAGTCACACTGCCAGATAACACACCCATTCACTAATCACACACTCACACTCCTGGATAACACACTCATTTACTAATCGCACACTCTCACTCCCGGATAACACACTCATTCACTAATCGCACACTGACACTCCCGGATAACACACCCATTCACTAATCACACAGTCACACTGCCAGATAACACACCCATTCACTAATCACACACTCACACTACCGGATAACACACTCATTCACTAATCGCACACTCACACTCACGGATAACACACCCATTCACTAATCACACACTCACACTCCCGGATAACACACCCATTCACTAATCACACACTCACACTCCCGGATAACACACCCATTCCCGAATCACACACTCACACTCCCGGATAACACACCCATTCACTAATCACACACTCACACTCCTGGATAACACACCCATCCACTAATCACACACTCACACTCCCGGATAACACACCCATCCACTAATGACACACTCACACACTCAGATGACACACCCATTCACTAATCACACACTCACACTCCCAGATAACACACCCATTCACTAATCACACACTCACACTCCCGGATAACACACCCATTCACTAATCACACACTCACACTCACGGATAACACACCCATTCACTAATCACACACTCACACTCCCGGATAACACACCCATTCACTAATCACACATTCACACTCCCGGATAACACACCCATTCCCGAATCACACACTCACACTCCCGGATAACACACCCATTCACTAATCACACACTCACACTCCTGGATAACACACCCATCCACTAATCACACACTCACACTCCCGGATAACACACCCATTCACTAATCGCACATTCACACTCCCGGATAACACACCCATTCACTAATCACACACTCACACTCCCGGATAACACACTCATTCATTAATCGCACACTCTCACTCCCGGATAACACACTCATTCACTAATCGCACACTGACACTCCCGGATAACACACCCATTCACTAATCGCACAGTCACACTGCCAGATAACACACCCATTCACTAATCACACACTCACACTACCGGATAACACACTCATTCACTAATCACACACTGACACTCCCGGATAACACACCCATTCACTAATCACACAGTCACACTGCCAGATAACACACTCATTCACTAAATGCACACTCACACTCCCGGATAAAACACTCATTCACTAATCGCACACTGACACTCCCGGATAACACACCTATTCACTAATCACACAGTCACACTGCCAGATAACACACGTATTCACTAATCACACACTCACACTCCCGGATAACACACGCATTCACTAATCGCACACTCACAGTCCCGGATAACACACTCATTCACTAATCGCACACTGACACTCCCGGATAACACACCCATTCACTAATCACACAGTCAGACTGCCAGATAACACACTCATTCACTAATCACACGCTCACGCTCCCGGATAACACACCCATCCACTAATCACACACTCACACCCCCGGATAACACACTCATTCACTAATCACACGCTCACGCTCCCGGATAACACACCCATCCACTAATCACACACTCACACCCCCGGATAACACACTCATTCACTAATCACACGCTCACGCTCCCGGATAACACACCCATCCATTAATCACACACTCACACTCCCGGATAACACACCCATCCACTAATCAAACACTCGCACACTCAGATGACACACCCATTCACTATTCACACACTCACACTCCCGGATAACACACCCATTCACTAATCACACACTCACACTCCAGGATAACACACCCATTCACTAATCACACACTCACACTCACGGATAACACACGCATTCACTAATCACACAGTCACACTGCCAGATAACACACCCATTCACTAATCACACACTCACACTCACGGATAACACACCCATTCACTAATCACACAGTCACACTGCCAGATAATACACCCATTCACTAATCACACACTCACACTACCGGATAACACACGCATTAACGAATCGTACACTCACACTCCCGGATAACACCCTCATTCTCTAATCGCACACTCACACTTCCGGATAACACACTCATTCACTAATCACACAGTCACACTGCCAGATAACACACCCATTCACTAATCACACACTCACACTCCCGGATAATACACGCATTCGCTAATCGCACACTCACACTCCCGGATAACACACTCATTCACTAATCGCACACTGGCATTCCCGGATAACACACCCATTCACTAATCACACAGTCACACTGCCAGATAACACACCCATCCACTAATCACACCCTCACACTCCCGGATAACGCACCCATTCACTAATCACGAACTCACACTCCCGGATAACACACTCATTCACTAATCGCGCACTGACACTCCCTGATAACACACGCATTAACTAATTGCACACTCACATTCCCGGATACCACACTCATTCACTAATCACACACACACACTCCCGGATAACACACCCATTCACTAATCACACACTCATACTCCCGGATAACACACCCAATAACTAATCACACACTCACACTCACGGATAACACACTCATTCACTAATCACACAGTCACACTGCCAGATTACACACCCATTCACTAATCACACACACATACTCCCGGATAACACACCCAATAACTAATCACACACTCACACTCCCGGATAACACACTCATTCACTAATCACACAGTCACACTGCCAGATTACACACCCATTCACTAATCACACACACACACTCCCGGATAACACACCCATTCACTAATCACACACTCACACTCCCGGATAACACACCCATCCACTAATCACACACTCACACCCCCGGATAACACACTCATTCACTAATCACACGCTCACGCTCCCGGATAACACACCCATCCACTAATCACACACTCACACTCCCGGATAACACACCAATCCACTAATCAAACACTCGCACACTCAGATGACACACCCATTCAATAATCATACACTCACACTCCCGGATAACACACCCATTCACTAATCACACACTCACACTCCAGGATAACACACCCATTCACTGATCACACACTCACACTCCCGGATAACACACCCATTCACTAATCACACAGTCACACTGCCAGATAACACACCCATTCACTATTCACACACTCACACTCCCGGATAACACACTCATTCACTAATCGCACACTCTCACTCCCGGATAACACACTCATTCACTAATCGCACACTGACACTCCCGGATAACACACCCATTCACTAATCACACAGTCACACTGCCAAATAATACACCCATTCACTAATCACACACTCACACTACCGGATAACACACGCATTAATGAATCGTACACTCACACTCCCGGATAACACCCTCATTCTCTAATCGCACCCTCACACTCCCGGATAACACACTCATTCACTTATCGCACACTGACACTCCCGGATTACACACCCATTCACTAATCACACACTCACACTCCCGGATAAAACACTCATTCACTAATCGCACACTGACACTCCCGGATAACACACCTATTCACTAATCACACAGTCACACTGCCAGATAACACACCTATTCACGAATCACACGCTCACGCTCCCGGATAACACACCCATCCACTAATCACACACTCAAACTCCCGGATAACACACTCATTCACTAATCACACGCTCACCCTCCCGGATAACACACCCATCCATTAATCACACACTCACACTCCCGAATAACACACCCATCCACTAATCAAACACTCGCACACTCAGATGACACACCCATTCACTAATCATACACTCACACTCCCGGATAACACACCCATTCACTAATCACACACTCACACTCCAGGATAACACACCCATTCACTAATCACACACTCACACTCCCGGATAACACACCCATTCACTAATCACACACTCACACTCCCGGATAACACACCCATTCACTAATCACACACTCACACTCACACAAAACACACCCATGAACTAATCGCACACTCACACACCTGGATAACACACCCATCCACTAATCACACACTCACACTCCCGGATAACACACCCATTCACTAATCACACACTCACACTCACGGATAACACACCCATTCACTAATCACAGTCACACTGCCAGATAACACACCCATTCACTAATCACACACTCACACTCCCGGATAACACACCCATCCACTAATCACACATTCACACTCCCGGATAACACACCCATTCACTAATCACACACTCACACTCACGGATAACACACCCATTCACTAATCACAGTCACACTGCCAGATAACACACCCATTCACTAATCACACACTCACACTCCTGGATAACACACTCATTCACGAATCGCACACTCTCACTCCCGGATAACACACTCATTCACTAATCGCACACTGACACTCCCGGATAACACACCCATTCACTAATCACACAGTCACACTGCCAGATAACACACCCATTCACTAATCACACACTCACACTACCGGATAACACACTCATTCACTAATCGCACACTCACACTCCCGGATAACACACTCATTCACTAATCACACACTGACACTCCCGGATAACACACCCATTCACAAATCACACACTCACACGGCCAGATAACACACTCATTCACTAATTGCACACTCACACTCCCGGATAAAACACTCATTCACTAATCGCACACTGACACTCCCGGATAACACACCTATTTTCTAATCACACAGTCACACTGCCAGATAACACACCTATTCACTAATCACACACTCACACTCCCGGATAACACACGCATTCACTAATCGCACACTCACAGTCCCGGATAACACACTCATTCACTAATCGCACCCTCACACTCCCGGATAACACACTCATTCACTAATCACACAGTCAGACTGCCAGATAACACACTCCTTCACTAATCACACGCTCACGCTCCCGGATAACACACCCATCCACTAATCACACACTCACACTCCCGGATAACACACCCGTTCCCGAATCACACACTCACACTCACACAAAACACACCCATTAACTAATCGCACACTCACACACCTGGATAACACACCCATCCACTAATCACACACTCACACTCCCGGATAACACACCCGTTCCCGAATCACACACTCACACTCACACAAAACACACCCATTAACTAATCGCACACTCACACACCTGGATAACACACCCATCCACTAAGCAAACACTCACACACTCAGATGACACACCCATCCACTAATCACACACTCACACTCCCGGATAACACACCCATTCACTAATCACACATTCACACTCCCGGATAACACACCCATTCACTAATCACACACTCACACTCACGGATAACACACCCATTCACTAATCACAGTCACACTGCCAGATAACACACCCATTCACTAATCACACACTCACACTCCTGGATAACACACTCATTTACTAATCGCACACTCTCACTCCCGGATAACACACTCATTCACTAATCGCACACTGACACTCCCGGATAACACACCCATTCACTAATCACACAGTCACACTGCCAGATAACACACCCATTCACTAATCACACACTCACACTACCGGATAACACACTCATTCACTAATCGCACACTCACACTCCCGGATAACACACTCATTCACTAATCACACACTGACACTCCCGGATAACACACCCATTCACTAATCACACACTCACACTGCCAGTTAACACACTCATTCACTAATTGCACACTCACACTCCCGGATAAAACACTCATTCACTAATCGCACACTGACACTCCCGGATAACACACCTATTCACTAATCACACAGTCACACTTCCAGATAACACACCTATTCACTAATCACACACTCACACTCCCGGATAACACACGCATTCACTAATCGCACGCTCACAGTCCCGGATAACACACTCATTCACTAATCGCACACTGACACTCCCGGATAACACACCCATTCACTAATCACACAGTCAGACTGCCAGATAACACACCCATTCACTAATCACACGCTCACGCTCCCGGATAACACACTCATCCACTAATCACACACTCACACCCCAGGATAACACACTCATTCACTAATCACACGCTCACGCTCCCGGATAACACACCCATCCACTAATCACACACTCACACTCCCGGATAACACACCCATTCACTAATCACACACTCACACTCCCAGATAACACACCCATTCACTAATCACACACTCAAACTCCCGGATAACACACCAATCCACTAATCAAACACTCGCACACTCAGATGACACACCCATTCAATAATCATATACTCACACTCCCGGATAACACACCCATTCACTAATCACACACTCACACTCCAGGATAACACACCCATTCACTAATCACACACTCACACTCACGGATAACACACCCATTCACTAATCACACAGTCACACTGCCAGATAACACACCCATTCATTAATCACACACTCACACTCCCGGATAACACACTCATTCACTAATCGCACACTCTCACTCCCGGATAACACACTCATTCACTAATCGCACACTGACACTCCCGGATAACACACCCATTCACTGATCACACAGTCACACTGCCAGATAATACACCCATTCACTAATCACACACTCACACTACCGGATAACACACGCATTAATGAATCGTACACTCACACTCCCGGATAACACCCTCATTCTCTAATCGCACCCTCACACTCCCGGATAACACACTCATTCACTTATCGCACACTGACACTCCCGGATTACACACCCATTCACTAATCACACACTCACACTCCCGGATAACACACCCATTCACTAATCACACACTCACACTCCCGTATAACACACCCATTCACTAATCGCACACTGACACTCCCGGATAACACACTCATTCCCTAATCGCACAATGACATTCACGGATAACACACCCATTCACTAATCACACCCTCACACTCCCGGATAACACACCCATTCACTAATCACACACTCACACTCCCGGATAACACACCCATTCACTAATCGCGCACTGACACTCCCGGATAACACACCCATTCACTAATCACACAGTCACACTGCCAGATAACACACCCATTCACTAATCGAACACTCTCACTCCCGGATAACACACCCATTCACTAATCACACAGTCACACTGCCAGATAACACACCCATTAACTAATCACACACTCACACTCCTGGATAATACACCCATTCACTAATCGCACACTGACACTCCCTGATAACACACCCATTCACTAATCAGACAGTCACACTCTCCGATAACACACCCATTCACTAAACACACACTCAGACTCCCGGATAACACACGCATTAACTAATCGAACACTCACACTCCCAGATAACACCCTCATTCTCTAATCGCACCCTCACACTCCCGGATAACACACTCATTCACTTATCGCACACTGACACTCCCGGATTACACACCCATTCACTAATCACACACTCACACTCCCGGATAACACACCCATTCACTAATCACACACTCACACTCCCGGATAATACACGCATTCACTAATCGCACACTCACACTCCCGGATAACACACTCATTCACTAATCGCACACTGACATTCCCGGATAACACACCCATCCACTAATCGCACCCTCACACTCCCGGATAACACACCCATTCACTAATCACACACTCACACTCCCGGATAACACACCCATTCACTAATCGCACACTGACACTCCCTGATAACACACCCATTCACTAATCACACAGTCACACTGCCAGATAACACACTCATTCACTAATCACACACTCAGACTCCCGGAAAACACACCCATTCACTAATCACACAGTCACACTGCCAGATAACACACCCATTCACTAATCGCACACTCTCACGCCCGGATAACACACCCATTCACTAATCGCACAGTCACACTGCCAGATAACACACCCATTCACTAATCACACACTCAGACTCCCGGAAAACACACCCATTCACTAATCACACAGTCACACTGCCAGATAACACACCCATTCACTAATCGCACATTCTCACTCCCGGATAACACACCCATTCACTAATCACACAGTCACACTGCCAGATACCACACCCATTCACTAATCGCACACTCTCACTCCCGGATAACACACCCATTCACTAATCACACAGTCACACTGCCAGATAACACACCCATTAACTAATCACACACTCACACTCCTGGATAACACACCCATTCACTAATCGCACACTGACACTCCCTGATAACACACCCATTCACTAATCAGACAGTCACACTGCCAGATAACACAGCCATTCACTAAACACACACTCAGACTCCCGGATAACACACGCATTAACTAATCGAACACTCACACTCCCAGATAACACACTCATTCACTAATCGCACACTGACACTCCCTGATAACACACCCATTCACTAATCACACAGTCACACTGCAAGATAACACACCCATTCACTAATCGCACACTCTCACTTCCGGATAACACACCCATTCACTTATCACACAGTCACACTGCCAGATAACACACCCATTAACTAATCACACACTCACACTCCTGGATAACACACCCATTCACTAATCGCACACTGACACTCCCTGATAACACACCCATTCACTAATCAGACAGTCACACTGCCAGATAACACACCCATTCACTAATCACACACTCAGACTCCCGGATAACACACCCATTCACTTATCACACAGTCACACTGCCAGATAACACACCCATTCACTAATCGCACACTCTCACTCCCGGATAACACACCCATTCACTAATCACACAGTCACACTGCCAGATAACACACGCATTAACTAATCGAACACTCACCCTCCCAGATAACACACTCATTCACTAATCGCACACTGACACTCCCTGATAACACACCCATTCACTAATCACACAGTCACACTGCCAGATAACACACCCATTCACTAAACACACACTCAGACTCCCGGATAACACACGCATTAACTAATCGCACACTCACACTCCCGGATAACACACTCATTCACGAATCGCGCACTGACACTCCCGGATAACACACCCATTCACTAATCACACAGTCACACTGCCAGATAACACACCCATCCACTAATCACACACTCACACTCCCAGATGACACACCCATTCACTAATCACACACTCATACTGCCAGATAACACACCCATTCACTAATCACACACTCACACTCCCGGATAACACCCCCAATTACTAATCACACACTCACACTCACGGATAACACACCCATTCACGAATCACACACTCACACTCCCGGATAACACACCCATTCACTAATCACACACTCACACTCCCGGATAACACACCCATTCACTAATCACACACTCACACTCCCGGATAACACACCCATTCACTAATCACACACTTACACTCACGGATAACACACCCATTCACTAAACACACACTCAGACTCCCGGATAACACACGCATTAACTAATCGCACACTCACACTCCCGGATAACACACTCATTCACTAATCGCGCACTGACACTCCCGGATAACACACCCATTCACTAATCACACAGTCACACTGCCAGATAACACACCCATTCACTAATCACACACTCACACTCACAGATAACACACTCATTCACTAATTGCACACTCACACTCCCGGATAACACACTCATTCACTCATCGCACACTGACACTCCCGGATAACACACCCATTCACTAATCACACAGTCACACTGCCAGATAACACACCCATTCACTAATCACACACTCACACTCCCGGATAACACACTCATTCACTAATCGCACACTGACACTCCCGGATAACACACCCATTCACTAATCACACAGTCACACTCCCGGATAACACACTCATTCACTAATCGCACACTGACACTCCCTGATAACACACGCATTAACTAATTGCACACTCACACTCCCGGATACCACACTCATTCACTAATCACACACACACACTCCCGGATAACACACCCATTCACTAATCACACGCTCACGCTCCCGGATAACACACCCATCCACTAATCACACACTCACACTCCCGGATAACACACCCATCCACTAAGCAAACACTCACACACTCAGATGACACACCCATTCACTAATCACACACTCACACTCCCGGATAACACACCCATTCACTAATCACACACTCACACTCCCGGATAACACACCCAATAACTAATCACACACTCACACTCACGGATAACACAGCCATTCACTAATCACACACTCACGCTCCCGGATAACACACCCATTCACTAATCACACACTCACACTCCCGGATAACGCACCCATTCACTAATCACACACTCACACTCCCGGATAACACGCCCATTCCCGAATCACACACTCACACTCCCGGATAACACACCAATTAACTAATCGCACACTCACACACCTGGATAACACACCCATCCACTAATCACACACTCACACTCCCGGATAACACACCCGTTCCCGAATCACACACTCACACTCACACAAAACACACCCATTAACTAATCGCACACTCACACACCTGGATAACACACCCATCCACTAAGCAAACACTCACACACTCAGATGACACACCCATCCACTAATCACACACTCACACTCCCGGATAACACACCCATTCACTAATCACACATTCACACTCCCGGATAACACACCCATTCACTAATCACACACTCACACTCACGGATAACACACCCATTCACTAATCACAGTCACACTGCCAGATAACACACCCATTCACTAATCACACACTCACACTCCTGGATAACACACTCATTTACTAATCGCACACTCTCACTCCCGGATAACACACTCATTCACTAATCGCACACTGACACTCCCGGATAACACACCCATTCACTAATCACACAGTCACACTGCCAGATAACACACCCATTCACTAATCACACACTCACACTACCGGATAACACACTCATTCACTAATCGCACACTCACACTCCCGGATAACACACTCATTCACTAATCACACACTGACACTCCCGGATAACACACCCATTCACTAATCACACACTCACACTGCCAGTTAACACACTCATTCACTAATTGCACACTCACACTCCCGGATAAAACACTCATTCACTAATCGCACACTGACACTCCCGGATAACACACCTATTCACTAATCACACAGTCACACTTCCAGATAACACACCTATTCACTAATCACACACTCACACTCCCGGATAACACACGCATTCACTAATCGCACGCTCACAGTCCCGGATAACACACTCATTCACTAATCGCACACTGACACTCCCGGATAACACACCCATTCACTAATCACACAGTCAGACTGCCAGATAACACACCCATTCACTAATCACACGCTCACGCTCCCGGATAACACACTCATCCACTAATCACACACTCACACCCCAGGATAACACACTCATTCACTAATCACACGCTCACGCTCCCGGATAACACACCCATCCACTAATCACACACTCACACTCCCGGATAACACACCCATTCACTAATCACACACTCACACTCCCAGATAACACACCCATTCACTAATCACACACTCACACTCACGGATAACACACCCATTCACTAATCACACAGTCACACTGCCAGATAACACACCCATTCATTAATCACACACTCACACTCCCGGATAACACACTCATTCACTAATCGCACACTCTCACTCCCGGATAACACACTCATTCACTAATCACACACTCACACTCCCGGATAACACACCAATCCACTAATCAAACACTCGCACACTCAGATGACACACCCATTCAATAATCATATACTCACACTCCCGGATAACACACCCATTCACTAATCACACACTCACACTCCAGGATAACACACCCATTCACTAATCACACACTCACACTCACGGATAACACACCCATTCACTAATCACACAGTCACACTGCCAGATAACACACCCATTCATTAATCACACACTCACACTCCCGGATAACACACTCATTCACTAATCGCACACTCTCACTCCCGGATAACACACTCATTCACTAATCGCACACTGACACTCCCGGATAACACACCCATTCACTGATCACACAGTCACACTGCCAGATAATACACCCATTCACTAATCACACACTCACACTACCGGATAACACACGCATTAATGAATCGTACACTCACACTCCCGGATAACACCCTCATTCTCTAATCGCACCCTCACACTCCCGGATAACACACTCATTCACTTATCGCACACTGACACTCCCGGATTACACACCCATTCACTAATCACACACTCACACTCCCGGATAACACACCCATTCACTAATCACACACTCACACTCCCGTATAACACACCCATTCACTAATCGCACACTGACACTCCCGGATAACACACTCATTCCCTAATCGCACAATGACATTCACGGATAACACACCCATTCACTAATCACACCCTCACACTCCCGGATAACACACCCATTCACTAATCACACACTCACACTCCCGGATAACACACCCATTCACTAATCACACACTCACACTCACGGATAACACACCCATTCACTAATCACACACTCACACTCCCGGATAACACACCCATTCCCGAATCACACACTCACACTCACACAAAAAACACCCATTCACTAATCACACAGTCACACTGCCAGATAACACACCCATTCACTAATCGCACACTCTCACTCCCGGATAACACACTCATTCACTAATCGCACACTGACACTCCCGGATAACACACCCATTCACTAATCATACAGTCACACTGCCAGATAACACACCCATTCACTAATCACACACTAACACTCCCGGATAACACACTCATTCACTAATCGCAAACTGACACTCCCTGATAACACACCCATTCACTAATCACACAGTCACACTGCCAGATAACACACTCATTCACTAATCACACACTCAGACTCCCGGAAAACACACCCATTCACTAATCGCACACTCTCACTCCCGGATAACACACCCATTCACTAATCACACAGTCACACTGCCAGATACCACACCCATTCACTAATCGCACACTCTCACTCCCGGATAACACACCCATTCACTAATCACACAGTCACACTGCCAGATACCACACCCATTAACTAATCACACACTCACACTCCTGGATAACACACCCATTCACTAATCGCACACTGACACTCCCTGATAACACACCCATTCACTAATCAGACAGTCACACTGCCAGATAACACAGCCATTCACTAAACACACACTCAGACTCCCGGATAACACATGCATTAACTAATCGAACACTCACACTCCCAGATAACACACTCATTCACTAATCGCACACTGACACTCCCTGATAACACACCCATTCACTAATCACACAGTCACACTGCCAGATAACACACCCATTCACTAATCGCACACTCTCACTCCCGGATAACACACCCATTCACTAATCACACAGTCACACAGCCAGATAACACACCCATTCACTAATCGCACACTCTCACTCCCGGATAACACACCCATTCACTAATCACACAGTCACACAGCCAGATAACACACCCATTCACTAATCACACACTCACACTCCCGGATAACACACCCATTCACTAATCACACAGTCACACTGCCAGATAACACACCCATTCACTAAACACACACTCAGACTCCCGGATAACACACGCATTAACTAATCGCACACTCACACTCACGGATAACACACCCATTCACTAATCACACAGTCACACTGCCAGATAACACACCCATTCACTAATCACACATTCACAATCCCGGATAACACACCCATTCACTAATCACACAGTCACACTGCCAGATAACACACTCATTCACTAATCACACACACACACTCCCGGATAACACACCCATTCACTGATCACACGCTCACCCTCCCAGATAACACACTCATTCACTAATCACACACTCACACTCCCGGATAACACCCCCAATTACTAATCACACACTCACACTCACGGATAACACACCCATTCACGAATCACACACTCACACTCCCGGATAACACACCCATTCACTAATCACACACTCACACTCCCGGATAACACACCCATTCACTAATCACACACTCACACTCCCGGATAACACACCCATTCACTGATCACACACTCACACTCCTGGATAACACACCCATTCACTAATCACACACTCACACTCACGGATAACACACCCATTCACTAAACACACACTCAGACTCCCGGATAACACACGCATTAACTAATCGCACACTCACACTCCCGGATAACACACTCATTCGCTAATCGCGCACTGACACTCCCGGATAACACACCCATTCACTAATCACACACTCACACTGCCAGATAACACACTCATTCACTAATCACACCCTTACACTCCCGGATAACACACTCATTCACTAATCACACAGTCAGACTGCCAGATAACACACTCCTTCACTAATCACACGCTCACGCTCCCGGATAACACACCCATCCACTAATCACACACTCACACCCCAGGATAACACACTCATTCACTAATCACACGCTCACGCTCCCGGATAACACACCCATCCACTAATCACACACTCACACTCCCGGATAAAACACCCATTCACTAATCACACACTCACACTCCCAGATAACACACCCATTCACTAATCACACACTCACACTCCCGGATAACACACCAATCCACGAATCAAACACTCGCACACTCAGATGACACACCCATTCAATAATCATATACTCACACTCCCGGATAACACACCCATTCACTAATCACACAGTCACACTGCCAGATAACACACCCATTCATTAATCACACACTCACACTCCCGGATAACACACTCATTCACTAATCGCACACTCTCACTCCCGGATAACACACTCATTCACTAATCGCACACTGACACACCCGGATAACACACCCATTCACTAATCACACAGTCACACTGCCAGATAATACACCCATTCACTAATCACACACTCACACTACCGGATAACACACGCATTAATGAATCGTACACTCACACTCCCGGATAACACCCTCATTCTCTAATCGCACCCTCACACTCCCGGATAACACACTCATTCACTTATCGCACACTGACACTCCCGGATTACACACCCATTCACTAATCACACACTCACACTCCCGGATAACACACTCATTCACTTATCGCACACTGACACTCCCGGATTACACACCCATTCACTAATCGCACACTCACACTCCCGGATAACACACTCATTCACTAATCGCACACTGACATTCCCGGATAACACACCCATTCACTAATCACACCCTCACACTCCCGGATAACACACCCATTCACTAATCACACACTCACACTCCCGGATAACACACTCATTCACTAATCACACACTCACACTCACGGATAACACACCCATTCACTAATCACACACTCACACTCCCGGATAACACATCCATTCACTAATCACACACTCACACTCCCGGATAACACACCAATTCCCGAATCACACACTCACACTCACACAAAAAACACCCATTCACTAATCACACAGTCACACTGCCAGATAACACACCCATTCACTAATCGCACACTCTCACTCCCGGATAACACACACATTCACTAATCGCACACTGACACTCCCAGATAACACACCCATTCACTAATCACACAGTCACACTGCCAGATAACACACTCATTCACTAATCACACACTCAGACTCCCGGAAAACACACCCATTCACTAATCACACAGTCACACTGCCAGATAACACACCCATTCACTAATCGCACACTCTCACTCCCGGATAACACACCCATTCACTAATCACACAGTCACACTGCCAGATACCACACCCATTCACTAATCGCACACTCTCACTCCCGGATAACACACCCATTCACTAATCACACACTGACACTCCCTGATAACACACCCATTCACTAATCAGACAGTCACACTGCCAGGTAACACAGCCATTCACTAAACACACACTCACACTCCCGGATAACACACCCATTCACTAATCGAACACTCACACTCCCAGATAACACACTCATTCACTAATCGCACACTGACACTCCCTGATAACACACCCATTCACTAATCACACAGTCACACTGCCAGATAACACACCCATTCACTAATCGCACACTCTCACTCCCGGATAACACACCCATTCACTAATCACACAGTCACACAGCCAGATAACAAACCCATTCACTAATCGCACACTCTCACTCCCGGATAACACACCCATTCACTAATCACACAGTCACACAGCCAGATAACACACCCATTCACTAATCACACAGTCACACTGCCAGATAACACACCCATTCACTAATCACACACACTCAGACTCCCGGATAACACACGCATTAACTAATCGCACACTCACACTCACGGATAACACACCCATTCACTAATCACACAGTCACACTGCCAGATAACACACCCATTCACTAATCACACACTCACACTCCCGGATAACACACTCATTCACTAAACACACACTCAAACTCCCGGATAACACACGCATTAACTAATCGAACACTCACCCTCCCAGATAACACACTCATTCACTAATCGCGCACTGACACTCCCGGATAACACACCCATTCACTAATCACACAGTCACACTGCCAGATAACACACCCATTCACTAATCACACACTCACACTCCCGGATAACACACGCATTCACTAATCACACACTCACACTCCCGGATAACACACCCATTCACTAATCACACACTCACACTCCCAGATGACACACCCATTCACTAATCACACACTCTTACTCCCAGATAACACACCCATTCACTAATCACACACTCACACTACCGGATAACACACCCATTCACTAATCACACACTCACACTCCCGGATAACACCCCCAATTACTAATCACACACTCACACTCACGGATAACACACCCATTCACGAATCACACACTCACACTCCCGGATAACACACCCATTCACTAATCACACACTCACACTCCCGGATAACACACCCATTCACTAATCACACACTCACACTCCCAGATAACACACCCATTCACTAATCACACACTCACACTCCTGGATAACACACCCATTCACTAATCACACACTCACACTCACGGATAACACACCCATTCACTAAACACACACTCAGACTCCCGGATAACACACGCATTAACTAATCGCACACTCACACTCCCGGATAACACACTCATTCGCTAATCGCGCACTGACACTCCCGGATAACACACCCATTCACTAATCACACAGTCACACTGCCAGATAACACACCCATCCACTAATCACACACTCATACACTCAGATGACACGCCCATTTACTAATCACACACTCACACTCCCAGATAACACACTCATTCACTAATTGCACACTCACACTCCCGGATAACACACTCATTCACTCATCGCACACTGACACTCCCGGATAACACACCCATTCACTAATCACACAGTCACACTGCCAGATAACACACCCATTCACTAATCACACACTCACACTCCCGGATAATACACGCATTCACGAATTGCACACTCACACTCCCGGATAACACACTCATTCACTAATCGCACACTGACACTCCCGGATAACACACCCATTCACTAATCACACAGTCACACTGCCAGATAACACACTCATTCACTAAGCACACCCTTACTCTCCCGGATAACACACCCATTCACTAATCACACACTCACACTCCCGGATAACACACCTATTCACTAATCACACACTCACACCCCCGGATAATACACGCATACACTAATCGCACACTCACACTCCCGGATAACACACTCATTCACTAATCACACACTCTCACTCCTGGATAACACACTCATTCACTAATCGCACACTGACACTCCCTGATAACACACTCATTCACTAATCATGAACTCACACTCCCGGATAACACACTCATTCACTAATCGCACACTGACACTCCCTGATAATACACCCATTCACTAATCACACAGTCACACTGCCAGATAACACACCCATTCACTAATCGTACACTCTCACTCCCGGATAACACACCCATTCACAAATCACACAGTCACACTGCTAGATAACACACCCATTCACTAATCACACACTCAGACTCCCGGAAAACACACCCATTCACTAATCACACAGTCACACTGCCAGATAACACACCCATTCACTAATCGCACACTCTCACTCCCGGATAACACACCCATTCACAAATCACACAGTCACACTGCCAGATAACACACCCATTCACTAATCACACACTCAGACTCCCGGATAACACACCCATTCACTAATCACACAGTCACACTGCCAGATAACACACCCATTCACTAATCGCACACTCTCACTCCCGGATAACACACCCATTCACTAATCAGACAGTCACACTGCCAGATAACACACCCATTCACTAATCGCACACTCTCACTCCCGGATAACACACCCATTCACTAAACACACACTCAGACTCCCAGATAACACACGCATTAACTAATCGAACACTCACCCTCCCAGATAACACACTCATTCACTAATCGCACACTGACACTCCCTGATAACACACCCATTCACTAATCACACAGTCACACTGCCAGATAACACACCCATTCACTAAACACACACTCAGACTCCCGGATAACACACGCATTAACTAATCGCACACTCACACTCCCGGATAACACACTCATTCACTAATTGCGCACTGACACTCCTGGATAACACACCCATTCACTAATCACACAGTCACACTGCCAGATAACACACCCATCCACTAATCACACACTCACACTCCCAGATGACACACCCATTCACTAATCACACACTCACACTCCCGGATAACACCCCCAATTACTAATCACACACTCACACTCACGGATAACACACCCATTCACGAATCACACACTCACACTCCCGGATAACACACCCATTCACTAATCACACACTCACACTCCTGGATAACACACCCATTCACTAATCACACACTCACACTCCCGGATAACACACCCATTCACTAATCACACACTCACACTCCCGGATAACACACCCATTCACTAATCACACACTCACACTCAAGGATAACACACCCATTCACTAAACACACACTCAGACTCCCGGATAACACACGCATTAACTAATCGCACACTCACACTCCCGGATAACACACTCATTCACTAATCGCACACTCACACTCCCGGATAACACACTCATTCACTAATCGCGCACTGACACTCCCGGATAACACACCCATTCACTAATCACACAGTCACACTGCCAGATAACACACCCATCCACTAATCACACACTCATACACTCAGATGACACGCCCATTTACTAATCACACACTCACACTCCCAGATAACACACTCATTCACGAATTGCACACTCACACTCCCGGATAACACACCCATTCACTAATCACACAGTCACACTGCCAGATAACACACCCATTCACTAATCACACACTCACACTCCCGGATAATACACGCATTCACTAATTGCACACTCACACTCCCGGATAACACACTCATTCACTAATCGCACACTGACACTCCCGGATAACACACCCATTCACTAATCACACAGTCACACTGCCAGATAACACACCCATTCACTAATCACACACTCACACTCCCGGATAATACACGCATACACTAATCGCACACTCACACTCCCGGATAACACACTCATTCACTAATCGCACACTCTCACTCCTGGATAACACACTCATTCACTAATCGCACACTGACACTCCCGGATAACACACTCATTCACATATCATGAACTCACACTCCCGGATAACACACTCATTCACTAATCGCACACTGACACTCCCTGATAACACACGCATGAACTAATTGCACACTCACAGTCCCGGATACCACACTCATTCACTAATCACACACACACTCTCCCGGATAACACACCCATTCACTAATCACACGCTCACGCTCCCGGATAACACACCCATCCACTAATCACACACTCACACTCCCGGATAACACACCCATCCACTAAGCAAACACTCACACTCCCGGATAACACACCCATTCACTAATCACACACTCACACTCCCGGATAACACACCCATTCACTAATCACACACTCAAACTCCCGGATAACACACCCAATAACTAATCACACACTCACACTCACGGATAACACAGCCATTCACTAATCACACACTCACGCTCCCGGATAACACACCCATTCACTAATCACACACTCACACTCCCGGATAACGCACCCATTCCCGAATCACACACTCACACTCACACAAAACACACCCATTAACTAATCGCACACTCACACTCCTGGATAACACACCCATCCACTAATCACACACTGACACTCCCGGATAACACACCCATTCACTAATCACACAGTCACACTGCCAGATAACACACCCATTCACTAATCGCACACTCTCACTCCCGGATAACACACTCATTCACTAATCGCACACTGACACTCCCGGACAACACACCCATTCACAAATCACACAGTCACACTGCCAGATAACACACCCATTCACTAATCGCACACACTCACTCCCGGATAACACACTCATTCACGAAACGCACACTCACACTCACGGATAACACACCCATTCACTAATCACACAGTCACACTGCCAGATAACACACCCATTAACTAATCACACACTCACACTCCTGGATAACACACTCATTCACTAATCACACACTCACACTCCCGGATAACACACTCATTCACTAATCGCACACTCACACTCCTGGATAACACACCCATTCACTAATCAGACAGTCACACTGCCAGATAACACACCCATTCACTAAACACACACTCAGACTCCCGGATAACACACGCATTAACTAATCGAACACTCACACTCCCAGATAAAACACTCATTCACTAATCGCACACTGACACTGCCTGATAACACACCCATTCACTAATCACACAGTCACACTGCCAGATAACACACCCATTCACTAAACACACACTCAGACTCCCGGATAACACACCCATTCACTAATCACACACTCACACTCCCGGATAACACACTCATTCACTAATCACACACTCACACTCCCGGATAACACACTCATTCACTAATCGCGCACTGACACTCCCGGAAAACACACCCATTCACTAATCACACAGTCACACTGCCAGATAACACACCCATTCACTAAACACACACTCAGACTCCCGGATAACACACGCATTAACTAATCGCACACTCACACTCCCAGATAACACACTCATTCACTAATCGCGCACTGACACTCCCGGATAACACACCCATTCACTAATCACACAGTCATACTGCCAGATAACACACCCATCCACTAATCACACACTCACACTCCCAGATGACACACCCATTCACTAATCACACACTCATACTCCCAGATAACACACCCATTCACTAATCACACACTCACACTCCCGGATAACACCCCCAATTACTAATCACACACTCACACTCACGGATAACACACCCATTCACGAATCACACACTCACACTCCCGGAAAACACACCCATTCACTAATCACACACTCACACTCCCGGATAACACACCCATTCACTAATCACACACTCACACTCCCGGATAACACACCCAATAACTAATCACACACTCACTCTCACGGATAACACACCCATTCACTAAACACACACTCACACTCCCGGATAACACACCCATCCACTAATCACACACTGACACTCCCGGATAACACACCCATTCACCAATCACACAGTCACACTGCCAGATAACACACCCATTCACTAATCGCACACTCTCACTCCCGGATAACACACTCATTCACTAATCGCACACTCACACTCCCGGACAACACACCCATTCACTAATCACACAGTCACACTGCCAGATAACACACCCATTCACTAATCGCACACTCTCACTCCCGGATAACACACTCATTCACGAATCGCACACTCACACTCACGAATAACACACCCATTCACTAATCACACAGTCACAATGCCAGATAACACACCCATTCACTAATCACACACTCACACTCTCGGATAATACACGCATACACTAATCGCACACTCACACTCCCGGATAACACACTCATTCACTAATCGCACACTCTCACTCCTGGATAACACACTCATTCACTAATCGCACACTGACACTCCCGGATAACACACTCATTCACATATCATGAACTCACACTCCCGGATAACACACTCATTCACTAATCGCACACTGACACTCCCTGATAACACACGCATTAACTAATTGCACACACACACTCCCGGATAACACACCCATTCACTAATCACACGCTCACGCTCCCGGATAACACACCCATCCACTAATCACACACTCACACTCCCGGATAACACACCCATTCACTAATCACACACTCACACTCCCGGATAACACAGCCATTCACTAATCACACACTCACGCTCCCGGATAACACACCCATTCACTAATCACACACTCACACTCCCGGATAACGCACCCATTCCCGAATCACACACTCACACTCACACAAAACACACCCATTAACTAATCGCACACTCACACTCCTGGATAACACACCCATCCACTAATCACACACTGACACTCCCTGATAACACACCCATTCACTAATCACACATTCACACTGCCAGATAACACACCCATTCAGTAATCGCACACTCACACGCCCGGATAACACACTCATTCACTAATCGCACACTCACACTCCCGGATAACACACCCATTCACAAATCACACAGTCACACTGCCAGATAACACACCCATTCACTAATCGCACACTCTCACTCCCGGATAACACACTCATTCACGAAACGCACACTCACACTCACGGATAACACACCCATTCACTAATCACACAGTCACACTGCCAGATAACACACCCATTAACTAATCACACACTCACACTCCTGGATAACACACTCATTCACTAATCACACACTCACACTCCCGGATAACACACCCATTCACTAATCGCACACTCACACTCCTGGATAACACACCCATTCACTAATCAGACAGTCACACTGCCAGATAACACACCCATTCACTAAACACACACTCAGACTCCCGGATAACACACGCATTAACTAATCGAACACTCACACTCCCAGATAACACACTCATTCACTAATCGCACACTGACACTCCCTGATAACACACCCATTCACTAATCACACAGTCACACTGCCAGATAACACACCCATTCACTAAACACACACTCAGACTCCCGGATAACACATGCATTAACTAATCGCACACTCAAACTCCCGGATAACACACTCATTCACTAATCGCGCACTGACACTCCCGGATAACACACCCATTCACTAATCACACAGTCACACTGCCAGATAACACACCCATTCACTAATCACACACTCACACTCCCGGATAACACACTCATTCACTAATCGCGCACTGACACTCCCGGATAACACACCCATTCACTAATCACACAGTCACACTGCCAGATAACACACCCATCCACTAATCACACACTCATACACTCAGATGACACGCCCATTCACTAATCACACAGTCACACTGCCAGATAACACACCCATTCACTAAACACACACTCAGACTCCCGGATAACACACGCATTAACTAATCGCACACTCACACTCCCAGATAACACACTCATTCACTAATCGCGCACTGACACTCCCGGATAACACACCCATTCACTAATCACACAGTCATACTGCCAGATAACACACCCATCCACTAATCACACACTCACACTCCCAGATGACACACCCATTCACTAATCACACACTCATACCCCCAGATAACACACCCATTCACTAATCACACACTCACACTCCGGGATAACACCCCCAATTACTAATCACACACTCACACTCACGGATAACACACCCATTCACGAATCACACACTCACACTCCCGGAAAACACACCCATTCACTAATCACACACTCACACTCCCGGATAACACACCCAATAACTAATCACACACTCACTCTCACGGATAACACACCCATTCACTAAACACACACTCACACTCCCGGATAACACACCCATCCACTAATCACACACTGACACTCCCGGATAACACACCCATTCACCAATCACACAGTCACACTGCCAGATAACACACCCATTCACTAATCGCACACTCTCACTCCCGGATAACACACTCATTCACTAATCGCACACTGACACTCCCGGACAACACACCCATTCACTAATCACACAGTCACACTGCCAGATAACACACCCATTCACTAATCGCACACTCTCACTCCCGGATAACACACTCATTCACGAATCGCACACTCACACTCACGGATAACACACCCATTCACTAATCACACAGTCACACTGCCAGATAACACACCCATTAACTAATCACACACTCACACTCCCGGATAACACACTCATTCACTAATCGCACACTCACACTCCCGGATAACACACTCATTCACTAATCACACACTCACACTCCCGGATAACACACTCATTCACGAATCGCACACTCACACTCCCGGATAACACACTCATTCACGAATCGCACACTCACACTCACGGATAACACACCCATTCACTAATCACACAGTCACACTGCCAGATAACACACCCATTAACTAATCACACACTCACACTCCCGGATAACACACTCATTCACTAATCGCACACTCACACTCCCGGATAACACACCCATTAACTAATCACACACTCACACTCCCGGATAACACACTCATTCACTAATCGCACACTCTCACTCCCGGATAACACACTCATTCACGAATCGCACACTCACACTCACGGACAACACACCCATTCACTAATCACACAGTCACACTGCCAGATAACACACCCATTAACTAATCACACACTCACACTCCCGGATAACACACTCATTCACTAATCGCACACTCACACTCCCGGATAACACACTCATTCACTAATCACACACTCACACTCCCGGATAACACACCCATTCACTATTCACACAGTCACACTGCCAGATAACACACCCATCCACTAATCACACACTCATACACTCAGATGACACGCCCATTCACTAATCACACACTCATACTCCCAGATAACACACTCATTCACTAATTGCACACTCACACTCCCGGATAACACACTCATTCACTCATCGCACACTGACACTCCCGGATAACACACCCATTCACTAATCACACAGTCACACTCCCGGATAATACACGCATTCACTAATCACACAGTCACACTGCCAGATAACACACCCATTCACTAATCACACACTCTCACTCCCGGATAACACACCCATTCACTAATCACACACTCACACTCCCAGATAACACACTCATTCACTAATCGCACACTCTCACTCCTGGATAACACACTCATTCACTAATCGCACACTGACACTCCCGGATAACACACTCATTCACATATCATGAACTCACACTCCCGGATAACACACTCATTCACTACTCGCACACTGACACTCCCTGATAACACACGCATTAACTAATTGCACACTCACACTCCCGGATACCACACTCATTCACTAATCACACACACACACTCCCGGATAACACATCCATTCACTAATCACACGCTCACGCTCCCGGATAACACACCCAACCACTAATCACACACTCACACTCCCGGATAACACACCCATTCACTAATCACACACTCACACACCCGGATAACACACTCATTCACTGATCACACACTCACACTCCCGGATAACACACCCAATAACTAATCACACACTCACTCTCACGGATAACACACCCATTCACTAAACACACACTCACACTCCCGGATAACACACCCATCCACTAATCACACACTGACACTCCCGGATAACACACCCATTCACCAATCACACAGTCACACTGCCAGATAACACACCCATTCACTAATCGCACACTCTCACTCCCGGATAACACACTCATTCACTAATCGCACACTGACACTCCCGGACAACACACCCATTCACTAATCACACAGTCACACTGCCAGATAACACACCCATTCACTAATCGCACACTCTCACTCCCGGATAACACACTCATTCACGAATCGCACACTCACACTCACGGATAACACACCCATTCACTAATCACACAGTCACACTGCCAGATAACACACCCATTAACTAATCACACACTCACACTCCCGGATAACACACTCATTCACTAATCGCACACTCACACTCCCGGATAACACACTCATTCACTAATCACACACTCACACTCCCGGATAACACACTCATTCACGAATCGCACACTCACACTCCCGGATAACACACTCATTCACGAATCGCACACTCACACTCACGGATAACACACCCATTCACTAATCACACAGTCACACTGCCAGATAACACACCCATTAACTAATCACACACTCACACTCCCGGATAACACACTCATTCACTAATCGCACACTCACACTCCCGGATAACACACCCATTAACTAATCACACACTCACACTCCCGGATAACACACTCATTCACTAATCGCACACTCTCACTCCCGGATAACACACTCATTCACGAATCGCACACTCACACTCACGGATAACACACCCATTCACTAATCACACAGTCACACTGCCAGATAACACACCCATTAACTAATCACACACTCACACTCCCGGATAACACACTCATTCACTAATCGCACACTCACACTCCCGGATAACACACTCATTCACTAATCACACACTCACACTCCCGGATAACACACCCATTCACTATTCACACAGTCACACTGCCAGATAACACACCCATCCACTAATCACACACTCATACACTCAGATGACACGCCCATTCACTAATCACACACTCATACTCCCAGATAACACACTCATTCACTAATTGCACACTCACACTCCCGGATAACACACTCATTCACTCATCGCACACTGACACTCCCGGATAACACACCCATTCACTAATCACACAGTCACACTCCCGGATAATACACGCATTCACTAATCACACAGTCACACTGCCAGATAACACACCCATTCACTAATCACACACTCTCACTCCCGGATAACACACCCATTCACTAATCACACACTCACACTCCCAGATAACACACTCATTCACTAATCGCACACTCTCACTCCTGGATAACACACTCATTCACTAATCGCACACTGACACTCCCGGATAACACACTCATTCACATATCATGAACTCACACTCCCGGATAACACACTCATTCACTACTCGCACACTGACACTCCCTGATAACACACGCATTAACTAATTGCACACTCACACTCCCGGATACCACACTCATTCACTAATCACACACACACACTCCCGGATAACACATCCATTCACTAATCACACGCTCACGCTCCCGGATAACACACCCAACCACTAATCACACACTCACACTCCCGGATAACACACCCATTCACTAATCACACACTCACACACCCGGATAACACACTCATTCACTGATCACACACTCACACTCCCGGATAACACACCCAATAACTAATCACACACTCACTCTCACGGATAACACACCCATTCACTAAACACACACTCACACTCCCGGATAACACACCCATCCACTAATCACACACTGACACTCCCGGATAACACACCCATTCACCAATCACACAGTCACACTGCCAGATAACACACCCATTCACTAATCGCACACTCTCACTCCCGGATAACACACTCATTCACTAATCGCACACTGACACTCCCGGACAACACACCCATTCACTAATCACACAGTCACACTGCCAGATAACACACCCATTCACTAATCGCACACTCTCACTCCCGGATAACACACTCATTCACGAATCGCACACTCACACTCACGGATAACACACCCATTCACTAATCACACAGTCACACTGCCAGATAACACACCCATTAACTAATCACACACTCACACTCCCGGATAACACACTCATTCACTAATCGCACACTCACACTCCCGGATAACACACTCATTCACTAATCACACACTCACACTCCCGGATAACACACCCATTCACTAATCGCACACTCTCACTCCCGGATAACACACTCATTCACGAATCGCACACTCACACTCACGGATAACACACCCATTCACTAATCACACAGTCACACTGCCAGATAACACACCCATTAACTAATCACACACTCACACTCCCGGATAACACACTCATTCACTAATCGCACACTCACACTCCCGGATAACACACTCATTCACTAATCACACACTCACACTCCCGGATAACACACCCATTCACTATTCACACAGTCACACTGCCAGATAACACACCCATCCACTAATCACACACTCATACACTCAGATGACACGCCCATTCACTAATCACACACTCATACTCCCAGATAACACACCCATTCACTAATCACACACTCACACTCCTGGATAACACACCCAATTACTAATCACACACTCACACTCACGGATAACACACCCATTCATGAATCACACACTCACACTCCCGGATAACACACCCATTCACTAATCACACACTCACACTCCCGGATAACACACCCATTCACTAATCACACAGTCACACTGCCAGATAACACACCCATTCTCTAATCACACAGTCATACACTCAGATGACACGCCCATTTACTAATCACACACTCACACTCCCAGATAACACACTCATTCACTAATTGCACACTCACACTCCCGGATAACACACTCATTCACTCATCGCACACTGACACTCCCGGATAACACACCCATTCACTAATCACACAGTCACACTGCCAGATAACACACCCATTCACTAATCACACACTCACACTCCCGGATAATACACGCATTCACTAATCACACAGTCACACTGCCAGATAACACACCCATTCACTAATCACACACTCTCACTCCCGGATAACACACCCATTCACTAATCACACACTCACACTCCCAGATAACACACTCATTCACTAATCGCACACTCTCACTCCTGGATAACACACTCATTCACTAATCGCACACTGACACTCCCGGATAACACACTCATTCACATATCATGAACTCACACTCCCGGATAACACACTCATTCACTACTCGCACACTGACACTCCCTGATAACACACGCATTAACTAATTGCACACTCACACTCCCGGATACCACACTCATTCACTAATCACACACACACACTCCCGGATAACACATCCATTCACTAATCACACGCTCACGCTCCCGGATAACACACCCAACCACTAATCACACACTCACACTCCCGGATAACACACCCATTCACTAATCACACACTCACACACCCGGATAACACACTCATTCACTGATCACACACTCACACTCCCAGATAACACACCCAATAACTAATCACACACTCACACTCACGGATAACACAGCCATTCACTAATCACACACTCACGCTCCCGGATAACACACCCATTCACTAATCACACACTCAAACTCCCGGATAACACACCCAATAACTAATCACACACTCACACTCACGGATAACACAGCCATTCACTAATCACACACTCACACTCCCGGGTAACACACCCATCCACTAAGCAAACACTCACACACTCAGATGACACACCCATTCACTAATCACAAACTCACACTCCCGGATAACACACCCATTCACTAATCACACACTCACACTCCCGGATAACACACCCATCCACTAATCACACACTGACACTCCCGGATTACACAACCATTCACTAATCACACAGTCACACTGCCAGATAACACACCCATTCACTAATCGCACACTCTCACTCCCGGATAACACACTCATTCACTAATCGCACACTGACACTCCCGGACAACACACCCATTCACAAATCACACAGTCACACTGCCAGATAACACACCCATTCACTAATCGCACACTCTCACTCCCGGATAACACACTCATTCACGAAACGCACACTCACACTCACGAATAACACACCCATTCACTAATCACACAGTCACACTGCCAGATAACACACCCATTAACTAATCACACACTCACACTCCTGGATAACACACTCATTCACTAATCACACACTCACACTCCCGGATAACACACTCATTCACTAATCGCACACTCACACTCCTGGATAACACTAATCAGACAGTCACACTGCCAGATAACACACCCATTCACTAAACACACACTCAGACCCCCGGATAACACACGCATTAACTAATCGAACACTCACACTCCCAGATAACACACTCATTCACTAATCGCACACTGACACTCCCTGATAACACACCCATTCACTAATCACACAGTCACACTGCCAGATAACACACCCATTCACTAAACACACACTCAGACTCCCGGATAACACATGCATTAACTAATCGCACACTCACACTCCCGGATAACACACTCATTCACTAATCACGCACTGACACTCCCGGATAACACACCCATTCACTAATCACACAGTCACACTGCCAGATAACACACGCATTAACTAATCGAACACTCACCCTCCCAGATAACACACTCATTCACTAATCGCGCACTGACACTCCCGGATAACACACCCATTCACTAATCACACAGTCACACTGCCAGATAACACACCCATCCACTAATCACACACTCATACACTCAGATGACACGCCCATTCACTAATCACACAGTCACACTGCCAGATAACACACCCATTCACTAAACACACACTCAGACTCCCGGATAACACACGCATTAACTAATCGCACACTCACACTCCCAGATAACACACTCATTCACTAATCGCGCACTGACACTCCCGGATAACACACGCATTCACTAATCACACAGTCATACTGCCAGATAACACACCCATCCACTAATCACACACTCACACTCCCAGATGACACACCCATTCACTAATCACACACTCATACTCCCAGATAACACACCCATTCACTAATCACACACTCACACTCCCGGATAACACCCCCAATTACTAATCACACACTCACACTCACAGATAACACACCCATTCACGAATCACACACTCACACTCCCGGATAACACACCCATTCACTAATCACACACTCACACTCCCGGATAACACACCCATTCACTAATCACACACTCACACTCCCGGATAACACACCCAATAACTAATCACACACTCACTCTCACGGATAACACACCCATTCACTAAACACACACTCACACTCCCGGATAACACACCCATCCACTAATCACACACTGACACTCCCGGATAACACACCCATTCACCAATCACACAGTCACACTGCCAGATAACACACCCATTCACTAATCGCACACTCTCACTCCCGGATAACACACTCATTCACTAATCGCACACTGACACTCCCGGACAACACACCCATTCACTAATCACACAGTCACACTGCCAGATAACACACCCATTCACTAATCGCACACTCTCACTCCCGGATAACACACTCATTCACGAATCGCACACTCACAATCACGGATAACACACCCATTCACTAATCACACAGTCACACTGCCAGATAACACACCCATTAACTAATCACACACTCACACTCCCGGATACCACACTCATTCACTAATCGCACACTCACACTCCCGGATAACACACTCATTCACTAATCGCACACTCACACTCCTGGATAACACACCCATTCACTAATCAGACAGTCACACTGCCAGATAACACACCCATTCACTAATCACACACACACACTCCCGGATTACACACCCATTCACAAAACACACACTCAGACTCCCGGATAACACACGCATTAACTAATCAAACACTCACACTCCCAGATAAAACACTCATTCACTAATCGCGCACTGACACTCCCGGATAACACACCCATTCACTAATCACACAGTCACACTGCCAGATAACACACCCATCCACTAATCACACACTCATACACTCAGATGACACGCCCATTCACTAATCACACACTCATACTCCCAGATAACACACCCATTCACTAATCACACACTCACACTCCTGGATAACACCCCCAATTACTAATCACACACTCACACTCACGGATAACACACCCATTCACGAATCACACACTCACACTCCCGGATAACACACCCATTCACTAATCACACACTCACACTCCCGGATAACACACCCATTCACTAATCACACACTCACACTCCCGGATAACACACCCAATAACTAATCACACACTCACTCTCACGGATAACACACCCATTCACTAAACACACACTCACACTCACGGATAACACACCCATTCACTAAACACACACTCAGACTCCCGGATAACACACGCATTAACTAATCGCACACTCACACTCCCGGATCACACACTCATTCACTAATCGCGCACTGACACTCCCGGATAACACACCCATTCACTAATCACACAGTCACACTGCCAGATAACACACCCATCCACTAATCACACACTCATACACTCAGATGACACGCCCATTTACTAATCACACACTCACACTCCCAGATAACACACTCATTCACTAATTGCACACTCACACTCCCAGATAACACACTCATCCACTCATCGCACACTCTCACTCCTGCATAACACACTCATCCACTAATCACACACTCACACTCCCGGATAATACACGCATTCACTAATTGCACACTCACACTCCCGGATAACACACTCATTCACTAATCGCACACTGACACTCCCGGATAACACACGCATTCACTAATCGCACACTCACACTCCCGGATAACACACTCATTCACTAATCGCACACTCTCACTCCTGCATAACACACTCATTCACTAATCACACACTGACTCTCCCGGATAACACACTCATTCACTAATCACGAACTCACACTCCCGGATAACACACTCATTCACTAATCGCACACTGACACTCCCTGATAACACACGCATTAACTAATTGCACACTCACACTCCCGGATACCACACTCATTCACTAATCACACACACACACTCCCGGATACCACACTCATTCACTAATCACACACACACACTCCCGGATAACACACCCATTCACTAATCACACACTCACACTCTCGGATAACACACCCATTCACTAATCAAACACTCACACTCCCGGATAACACACCCATCCACTAAGCAAACACTCACACACTCAGATGACACACCCATTCACTAATCACAAACTCACACTCCCGGATAACACACCCATTCACTAATCACACACTCACACTCCCGGATAACACACCCATTCACTAATCACACACTCACACTCCCGGATAACACACCCAATAACTAATCACACACTCACACTCACGGATAACACAGCCATTCACTAATCACACACTCACGCACCCGGATAACACACCCATTCACTAATCACACACTCACACTCCCGGATAACGCACCCATTCCCGAATCACACACTCACACTCACACAAAACACACCCATTAACTAATCGCACACTCACACTCCTGGATAACACACCCATCCACTAATCACACACTGACACTCCCGGATAACACACCCATTCACTAATCACACAGTCACACTGCCAGATAACACACTCATTCACTAATCACACACTCAGACTCACGGATAACACACCCATTCACTAATCGCACACTCTCACTCCCGGATAACACACTCATTCACTAATCACACAGTCACACTGCCAGATAACACACCCATTCACTAATCGCACACTCTCACTCCCGGATAACACACTCATTCACTAATCGCACACTCACACTCCCGGATAACACACCCATTCACTAATCACACAGTCACACTGCCAGATAACACACCCATTCACTAATCGCACACTCTCACTCCCGGATAACACACTCATTCACTAATCGCACACTCACACTCCCGGATAACACACCCATTCACTAATCACACAGTCACACTGCCAGATAACACACCCATTCACTAATCGCACACTCTCACTCCCGGATAACACACTCATTCACTAAATGCACACTGACACTCCCGGACAACACACCCATTCACTAATCACACAGTCACACTGCCAGATAACACACCCATTCACTAATCGCACACTCTCACTCCCGGATAACACACTCATTCACTAAATGCACACTGACACTCCCGGACAACACACCCATTCACTAATCACACAGTCACACTGCCAGATAACACACCCATTCACTAATCGCACACTCTCACTCCCGGATAACACACTCATTCACTAATCGCACACTCTCACTCCCGGATAACACACTCATTCACTAATCGCACACTCACACTCCCGGATAACACACTCATTGACTAATCGCACACTCACACTCCTGGATAACACACCCATTCACTAATCAGACAGTCACACTGCCAGATAACACACCCATTCACTAAACACACACTCATACTCCCAGATAACACACGCATTAACTAATCGCACACTCACACTCCCGGATAACACACTCATTCACTAATCGCGCACTGACACTCCCGGATAACACACCCATTCACTAATCACACAGTCACACTGCCAGATAACACACCCATCCACTAATCACACACTCATACACTCAGATAACACACCCATTCACTAATCACACACTCACACTCCTGGATAACACCCCCAATTACTAATCACACACTCACACTCACGGATAACACACCCATTCACGAATCACACACTCACACTCCCGGATAACACACCCATTCACTAATCACACACTCACACTCCCGGATAACACACCCATTCACTAATCACACACTCACACTCCCGGATAACACACCCAATAACTAATCACACACTCACTCTCACGGATAACACACCCATTCACTAAACACACACTCACACTCCCGGATAACACACCCATTCACTAATCACACACTCACACTCCCGGATAACACACCCATTCACTAATCACACACTCACACTCACGGATAACACACCCATTCACTAAACACACACTCAGACTCCCGGATAACACACGCATTAACTAATCGCACACTCACACTCCCGGATCACACACTCATTCACTAATCGCGCACTGACACTCCCGGATCACACACCCATTCACTAATCACACAGTCACACTGCCAGATAACACACCCATCCACTAATCACACACTCATACACTCAGATGACACGCCCATTTACTAATCACACACTCACACTCCCAGATAACACACTCATTCACTAATTGCACACTCACACTCCCGGATAACACACTCATCCACTCATCGCACACTGACACTCCCGGATAACAGACCCATTCACTAATCACACAGTCACACTGCCAGATAACACACCCATCCACTAATCACACACTCACACTCCCGGATAATACACGCATTCACTAATTGCACACTCACACTCCCGGATAATACACGCATTCACTAATTGCACACTCACACTCCCGGATAACACACTCATTCACTAATCGCACACTGACACTCCCGGATAACACACGCATTCACTAATCGCACACTCACACTCCCGGATAACACACTCATTCACTAATCGCACACTCTCACTCCTGGATAACACACTCATTCACTAATCGCACACTGACTCTCCCGGATAACACACTCATTCACTAATCACGAACTCACACTCCCGGATAACACACTCATTCACTAATCGCACACTGACACTCCCTGATAACACACGCATTAACTAATTGCACACTCACTCTCCCGGATACCACACTCATTCACTAATCACACACACACACTCCCGGATAACACACACATTCACTAATCACACACTCACACTCCCGGATAACACACCCATCCACTAAGCAAACACTCACACACTCAGATAACACACCCATTCACTAATCACACACTCACACTCCCGGATAACACACCCATTCACTAATCACACACTCACGCTCCCGGCTAACACACCCATTCACTAATCACACACTCACACTCCCGGATAACGCACCCATTCCCGAATCACACACTCACACTCACACAAAACACACCCATTAACTAATCGCACACTCACACTCCTGGATAACACACCCATCCACTAATCACACACTGACACTCCCGGATAACACACCCATTCACTAATCACACAGTCACACTGCCAGATAACACACCCATTCACTAATCGCACACTCTCACTCCCGGATAACACACTCATTCACTAATCGCACACTCACACTCACGGATAACACACCCATTCACTCATCACACAGTCACACTGCCAGATAACACACTCATTAACTAATCACACACTCACACTCCCGGATAACACACTCATTCACTAATCGCACACTCACACTCCCGGATAACACACTCATTCACTAATCGCACACTCACACTCCTGGATAACACACCCATTCACTAATCAGACAGTCACACTGCCAGATAACACACCCATTCACTAAACACACACTCAGACTCCCAGATAACACACGCATTAACTAATCGAACACTCACACTCCCAGATAACACACTCATTCACTAATCACACACTGACACTCCCTGATAACACACCCATTCACTAATCACACAGTCACACTGCCAGATAACACACCCATTCACTAAACACACACTCAGACTCCCGGATAACACACCCATTCACTAATCGCACACTCACACTCCCGGATAACACACTCATTCACTAATCGCGCACTGACACTCCCAGATAACACACCCATTCACTAAACACACACTCAGACTCCCGGATAACACACCCATTCACTAATCGCACACTCACACTCCCGGATAACACACTCATTCACTAATCACACACTGACACTCCCTGATAACACACCCATTCACTAATCAGACAGTCACACTGCCAGGTAACACACCCATTCACTAAACACACTCTCAGACTCCCGGATAACACACTCATTAACTAATCACACACTCACACTCCCGGATAACACACTCATTCACTAATCGCACACTCACACTCCCGGATAACACACTCATTCACTAATCGCACACTCACACTCCTGGATAACACACCCATTCACTAATCAGACAGTCACACTGCCAGATAACACACCCATTCACTAAACACACACTCAGACTCCCAGATAACACACGCATTAACTAATCGAACACTCACACTCCTGGATAACACACCCATTCACTAATCACACACTGACACTCCCTGATAACACACCCATTCACTAATCACACAGTCACACTGCCAGATAACACACCCATTCACTAAACACACACTCAGACTCCCGGATAACACACCCATTCACTAATCGCACACTCACACTCCCGGATAACACACTAATTCACTAATCGCGCACTGACACTCCCAGATAACACACCCATTCACTAAACACACACTCAGACTCCCGGATAACACACCCATTCACTAATCGCACACTCACACTCCCGGATAACACACTCATTCACTAATCACACACTGACACACCCTGATAACACACCCATTCACTAATCAGACAGTCACACTGCCAGATAACACACCCATTCACTAATCACACACTCTCAGACTCCCGGATAACACACGCATTAACTAATCGCACACTCACACTCCCGGATAACACACTCATTCACTAATCGCGCACTGACACTCCCAGATAACACACCCATCCACTAATCACACACTCATGCACTCAGATGACACGCCCATTTACAAATCACGCACTCACACTCCCAGATGACACACCCATTCACTAATCACACACTCACACTCCCGGATAACACACCCATTCACTAATCACACACTCATACTCCCAGATAACACACCCATTCACTAATCAAACACTCACACTCCCGGATAACACACCCATTCACTAATCACACACTCATACTCCCAGATAACACACCCATTCACTAATCAAACACTCACACTCCCGGATAACACACCCATTCACTAATCACACACTCACACTCCCGGATAACACCCCCAATTACTAATCACACACTCACACTCCTGGATAACACACCCATTCACTAATCACACACTCACACTCCCGGATAACACCCCCAATTACTAATCACACACTCACACTCACGGATAACACACCCATTCACGAATCACACACTCACACTCCCGGATAACACACCCATTCACTAATCACACACTCACACTCCCGGATAACACACCCAATAACTAATCACACACTCACACTCACGGATAACACACCCATTCACTAAACATACACTCTCACTCCCGGATAACACACCCATTCACTAATCACACACTCACACTCACGGATAACACACTCATTCACTAAACACACACTCAGACTCCCGGATAACACACGCATTAACTAATCGCACACTCACACTCCCGGATAACACACTCATTCACTAATCGCGCACTGACACTCCCGGATAACACACCCATTCACTAATCACACAGTCACACTGCCAGATAACACACCCATCCACTAATCACACACTCACACTCACGGGTAACACACCCATTAACTAATCGCACACTCACACTCCCAGATAACACACTCATTCACTAATCGCACACTGACACTCCCGGATAAAACACCCATTCACTTATCACACAGTCACACTGCCAGATAACACACCCATTCACTAATCGCACACTCACACTCCCGGATAACACACCCATTCACTAATGACACAGTCACACTGCCAGATAACACACCCATTCACTAATCGCACACTCACACTCCCGGATAACACACTCATTCACTAATCGCACACTGACACTCCCGGATAAAACACCCATTCACTAATCACACACTCACACTCCCGGATAACACACTCATTCACTAATCACACACTCACACTCCCGGATAACACACTCATTCACTAATCACACACACACTCTCGGATAACACACCCATTCACTAATCACACACTCACACTCATGGATAACACACCCATTCACTAATCACACACTCACACTCCCGGATAACACACCCAATAACTAAACACACACTCACACTCCCGGATAACACACCCAATAACTAAACACACACTCACACTCCCGGATAACACACCCATTCACTAATCACACACTCAAATACCCGGATAACACACCCATTCACTAATCACACACTCACACTCCCAGATAACACACCCATTCACTAATCACACAGTCACACTCCCGGATAACACACTCATTCACAAATCGCACACTTACACTCCCGGATAACACACCCATTCACGAATCACACAGTCACACTGCCAGATAACACACTCATTCACTAATCACACACTGACACTCCCGGATAACACACTCATTCACTAATCACACACTCACACTGCCAGATAACACACCCATCCACTAATCACACCCTCACACTCCCGGATATCACACCCATTCACTAATCACACACTGACACTCCCGGATAACACACCCATTCACTAATCGCACATTGACACTACCGGATAACACACCCATTCACTAATCACACAGACACACTGCCAGATAACACACTCATTCACTTATCGCACACTGACACTCACAGGTAATACACCCATTCACTAATCACACAGTCACACTGCCAGATAACACACCCATTCACTAATCACTCAATCACACCCCCGGATAACACACTCATTCGCTAATCGCACACTCACACTCACACAAAACACACCCATTAACTAATCTTACACTCACACTCCCGGATAACACACCCATTCACTAATCACACACTCACACTCCCGGATAACACACTCATTCACTAATCGCACACTGACACTCCCGGATAACACACCCATTCACTAATCACACAGTCACACTGCCAGATAACACACCCATTCACTAATCACACACACACACTCCCGGATAACACACGCAATAACTAATCACACACTCACTCTCACGGATAACACACCCATTCACTAAACACACACTCACACTCCCGGATAACACACCCATTCACTAATCACACACTCACACTCACGGATTACACACCCATTCACTAAACACACACTCAGACTCCCGGATAACACACGCATTAACTAATCGCACACTCACACTCCCGGATCACACACTCATTCACTAATCGCGCACTGACACTCCCGGATAACACACCCATTCACTAATCACACAGTCACACTGCCAGATAACACACCCATCCACTAATCACACACTCATACACTCAGATGACACGCCCATTTACTAATCACACACTCACACTCCCAGATAATACACTCATTCACTAATTGCACACTCACACTCCCGGATAACACACTCATCCACTCATCGCACACTGACACTCCCGGATAACAGACCCATTCACTAATCACACAGTCACACTGCCAGATAACACACCCATCCACTAATCACACACTCACACTCCCGGATAATACACGCATTCACTAATTGCACACTCACACTCCCGGATAATACACGCATTCACTAATTGCACACTCACACTCCCGGATAACACACTCATTCACTAATCGCACACTGACACTCCCGGATAACACACGCATTCACTAATCGCACACTCACACTCCCGGATAACACACTCATTCACTAATCGCACACTCACACTCCTGGATAACACACTCATTCACTAATCGCACACTGACACTCCCGGATAACACACTCGTTCACTAATCACGAACTCACACTCCCGGATAACACACTCATTCACTAATCGCACACTGACACTCCCTGATAACACACGCATTAACTAATTGCACACTCACACTCCCGGATACCACACTCATTCACTAATCACACACACACACTCCCGGATACCACACTCATTCACTAATCACACACACACACTCCCGGATAACACACCCATTCACTAATCACACACTCACACTCCCGGATAACACACCCATCCACTAAGCAAACACTCACACACTCAGATGACACACCCATTCACTAATCACAAACTCACACTCCCGGATAACACACCCATTCACTAATCACACAGTCACACTCACGGATAACACAGCCATTCACTAATCACACACTCACGCTCCCGGATAACACACCCATTCACTAATCACACACTCACACTCCCGGATAACGCACCCATTCCCGAATCACACACTCACACTCACACAAAACACACCCATTAACTAATCGTACACTCACACTCCTGGATAACACACCCATCCACTAATCACACACTGACACTCCCGGATAACACACCCATTCACTAATCACACAGTCACACTGCCAGATAACACACTCATTCACTAATTGCACACTCACACTGCCAGATAACACACCCATTCAGTAATCGCACACTCTCACTCCCGGATAACACACTCATTCACTAATCGCACACTGACACTCCCGGACAACACACCCATTCACTAATCACACAGTCACACTGCCAGATAACACACCCATTCACTAATCGCACACTCTCACTCCCGGATAACACACTCATTCACTAATCGCACACTCACACTCACGGATAACACACCCATTCACTCATCACACAGTCACACTGCCAGATAACACACTCATTAACTAATCACACACTCACACTCCCGGATAACACACTCATTCACTAATCGCACACTCACACTCCCGGATAACACACTCATTCACTAATCGCACACTCACACTCCTGGATAACACACCCATTCACTAATCAGACAGTCACACTACCAGATAACACACCCATTCACTAAACACACACTCAGACTCCCAGATAACACACGCATTAACTAATCGAACACTCACACTCCCAGATAACACACTCATTCACTAATGGCACACTGACACTCCCGGATAACACACCCATTCACTAATCACACACTGACACTCCCTGATAACACACCCATTCACTAAACACACACTCAGACTCCCGGATAACACACGCATTAACTAATCGCACACTCACACTCCCAGATAACACACCCATCCACTAATCACACACTCATGCACTCAGATGACACGCCCATTTACAAATCACGCACTCACACTCCCAGATGACACACCCATTCACTAATCACACACTCATACTCCCAGATAACACACCCATTCACTAATCACACACTCACACTCCTGGATAACACCCCCAATTACTAATCACACACTCACACTCACGGATAACACACCCATTCACGAATCACACACTCACACTCCCGGATAACACACCCATTCACTAATCACACACTCACACTCCCGGATAACACACCCATTCACTAATCACACACTCACACTCCCGGATAACACACCCAATAACTAATCACACACTCACACTCACGGATAACACACCCATTCACTAAACACACTCTCTCACTCCCGGATAACACACCCAATTACTAATCACACACTCACACTCACGGATAACACACTCATTCACTAAACACACACTCAGACTCCCGGATAACACACACATTAACTAATCGCACACTCACACTCCCGGATAACACACTCATTCACTAATCGCGCACTGACACTCCCGGATAACACACCCATTCACTAATCACACAGTCACACTGCCAGATAACACACCCATCCACTAATCACACACTCACACTCACGGGTAACACACCCATTAACTAATCGCACACTCACACTCCCAGATAACACACTCATTCACTAATCGCACACTGACACTCCCGGATAACACACACATTCACTTATCACACAGTCACACTGTCAGATAACACACCCATCCACTAATCACACCCTCACACTCCCGGACAACACACCCATTCACTAATCACACACTCACACTCACGGATAACAAACCCATTCACTAATCACACAGTCACACTGCCAGATAACACACTCATTCACTAATCGCACACTCTCACTCCCGGATAACACACTCATTCACTAATCGCACACCGACACACCCGGACAACACACCCATTCCCTAATCACACAGTCACACTGCCAGATAACACACCCATTCACTAATCACACACTCACACTCCCGGATAATACACTCATTCACTAATCGCACACTGACACTCCCTGATAACACACCCATTCACTAATCACACAGTCACACTGCCAGATAACACACTCATTCACTAATCACACACTCACACTCCCGGATAACACACTCATTCACTAATCGCACTCTCACACTCCCGGATAACACACTCATTCACTAATCGCACACTGACACTCCCTGATAACACACCCATTCACTAATCACACAGTCACACTGCCAGATAACACACCCATCCACTAATCACACACTCACACTCCCGGATAACACCCCCAATTACTAATCACACACTCACACTCACGGATAACACACCCATTCACGAATCACACACTCACACTCCCGGATAACACACCCATTCACTAATCAGACACTCACGCTCCCGGATAACACACCCATTCACTCATCACGCACTCACACTCCCGGATAACACACTCATTCACTAATCGCACACTCACACTCCCGGATAACACACTCATTCACTAATCGCACACTGACACTCCCGGATAAAACACCCATTCACTTATCACACAGTCACACTGCCAGATAACACACCCATTCACTAATCGCACACTCACACTCCCGGATAACATACCCATTCACTAATGACACAGTCACACTGCCAGATAACACACCCATTCACTAATCGCACACTCACACTCCCGGATAACACACTCATTCACTAATCGCACACTGACACTCCCGGATAAAACACCCATTCACTAATCACACACTCACACTCGCGGATAACACACTCATTCACTAATCACACACACACACTCCCGGATAACACACTCATTCACTAATCACACACACACACTCTCGGATAACACACCCATTCACTAATCACACACTCACACTCACGGATAAAACACCCATTCACTAATCACACACTCACACTCCCGGATAACACACCCAATAACTAAACACACACTCACACTCCCGGATAACACACCCATTCACTAATCACACACTCAAATACCCGGATAACACACCCATTCACTAATCACACACTCACACTCACGGATAACACACCCATTCACTAATCACACAGTCACACTGCCAGATAACACACCCATTCACTAATCACATACTCACACTCCCGGATAACACACTCATTCACTAATCGCACACTGACACTCCCGGATAACACACCCATTCACTAATCACACAGTCACACTCCCGGATAACACACTCATTCACAAATCGCACACTTACACTCCCGGATAACACACCCATTCACGAATCACACAGTCACACTGCCAGATAACACACCCATTCACTAATCACACACTCACACTGCCAGATAACACACCCATCCACTAATCACACCCTCACACTTCCGGATATCACACCCATTCACTAATCACACACTCACACTCACGGATAACACACCCATTCACTAATCGCACATTGACACTACCGGATAACACACCCATTCACTAATCACACAGTCACACTGCCAGATAACACACCCATTCACTAATCACACACTCACACTCCCGGATAACACACGCATTAACTAATCGCACACTCACACTCACACAAAACACACCCATTAACTAATCTTACACTCACACTCCCGGATAACACACCCATTCACTAATCGCACACTCACACTCCCGGATAACACACTCATTCGCTAATCGCGCACTGACACTCCCGGATAACACACCCATTCACTAATCACACAGACACACTGCCAGATAACACACCCATTCTCTAATCACACACTCACACTCCCGGATAACACACCCATTCACTAATCACACATTCACACTCCCGGATAACACACCCATTCACTAATCACACACTCACACCCCCGGATAACACACCCATTCTCTAATCACACACTCACACTCCCGGATAACACACCCATTCACTAATCACACAGTCACACTCCCGGATAACACACCCATTCACTAATCACACACTCACGCTCCCGGATAACACACTCATTCACTAATCACACACTCACGCTCCCGGATAACACACCCATTCACTAATCTCCCTCCTTCACTCTCTATCTGCGCTTTTCCCCCTGTCTTGTTCCCTTCCTCCACCTTCCTTCACTTCTCCCTCCCTCCCTCCGTCTGTCTCACCCTCTTTCTCTCTCTCCCTCCCTCTTTCTCCTTCATCCCCTCCATCTCTCCCCCTCCTCGCTTCCCTCTCCCTTCCTTCCTTTTTCCCACTCCCTTTCTCCCTCCCTTCCTCCTCCGTACATCTGTCTCCCTCAAACAAACAAATAATAAAGACCCTTTCAGCACAGGAACTGGCCATTCGGCCCTCCGAGCCTGTGCTGACCCAGATCCTCTATTTAAACCTGTCACCTCTTTTCTAAGGATCTGCCTCCCTCTGCTCCCTGCCCATTCATGGATCTGTCAGATACATCTTCAATTACCCTCCTTCACTCCCTCTCCCTCCCACTCCCTCTCCCTCTCTCACTCCCTCTCCTTCCCACTCCCTCTCCCTCCCTCCCTCTCGCCCTCTCTCTCCCTCTCCCTGCCGCCCCCTTCCTCCCTCTCTCCCTCCCTCCCTCTCCCCATCCCCCTCCCCCTCCCTGTCCCTCCCCCTCCCTCGCTCTTCCCCTCCCTCTCTCTCTGCCTCACTCTCTCTTTCTCCCTCTCCCTTTCCTCTCTCTCTGTCTCTTCCTCCCTCTCTCTCTCCCCCCTCCCTCCCCCTCCCTCTCTCCTCCCTCTCTCTCTCCCCCTCCCTCCCTCCCCCTCCCTCTCTCTCTCCCCCCGTCCCTCCCCTCACTCCCTCTCCATCCCTCCCTCCCCCTCCCTCTCTCCCTCCCCCTCCCTCCCCCTCCCTCCCTCT